>NW_020174273.1:66936-105726 GCF_003031525.2 Neophocaena asiaeorientalis asiaeorientalis
CTACTGGGCATATACCCTGAGAAAACCAAAATTCAAAAAGAGTCATGTACCAAAATGTTCATTGCAGCTCTATTTACAATAGCCGGGAGATGGATAAAACCTAAGTGCCCATCATTGGATGAATGGATAAAGAAGATGTGGTACATATATACAATGGAATATTACTCAGCCATAAAAAGAAACGAAATTGAGCTATTTGTAGTGAGGTGGATAGACCTAGAGTCTGTCATACAGAGTGAAGTAAGTCAGAAAGAAAAAGACAAATACCGTATGCTAACACATATACATGGAACTTAAGAAGAAAAAAATGTCATGAAGAACCTAGGGTAAGACAGGAATAAAGACACAGACCTACTGGAGAATGCACCTGAGGATATGGGGAGGGGGAAGGGTAAGCTGTGACAGGGCGAGAGAGAGGCATGGACATATATAAAAAAAAAAAGGGCAATGAAGAAAAAATATTTTGAAAAAGATAAAAAGATAAAAGTATGAATTCCTGAGAGTATGCAGAGCAAGAGGAACTGTCAGCCATTTCTGGTGAAAATGAAATTTCCACACTTTGGAAAAGAGTTTGATATTTTCTCATAAACATAGACTTACCATATGACCTAGAATTCCTACTTTTAGATACTTACCCGAGTTGAAAACATATTCACACCAAAATCTATGTTAGAATGTGTATAGGCAATGTTTTTCATAATTGCCTCAAACTGAGAGCAAAAAGTTACACAGTCACATGGCCAACATGTCAACAGATTAACTATGGTAAGCCATACAATGTACTGCAATGTAGTACAGTCAGCCTTTTGTGTCTGTGGGTTCAACCAATAGTGGATTGAAAATATTCAAAAAAAATTCCAGAAAGTTCCAAAGAGTATAACTTGAAACTGCTGTATGCCAGGAACTATTTATATAGCACCTGCAGTGTATTAGGTATTATAACTATACTAGAGAGGAATTAAAATGGGAAGATGTGGGTAGACTATATGCAAATACTATGCTATTTATATATGAGAGTTGAGTATTTGTGGATTTTGGTACCAATCCATGGTGCTGAAACAAATCCCCCGCTTGGATACTGAGGGACAACTGTAATTAAAATTAAAAGAACCACTGATTCACACAACCTATGCCTGAATAACATTTAGCTATGTGAAAGAAGCCAGAACCTCAAGGCTAACATATTGTACAATTCCATTTATATGGAATTCTGGAAAAAGCAAAAGTACAGTTGTAAAAGAGACTATAATTAAGATGGGAGGAAGGTTAAGAGGTGTTTGCTAAGAAGAAGCCGCACAATTAGATTTTTAGGGTGATGGAAATGTCTCTGTGGTACTGTATGCATTTTTCAAAACCTGTATGATTTTACACCACAAAGAGTGAATGTAATATTTCAATTAAAAAATCAACCAGAATATCAAGGGATCCCAGATTTGAATGCAGATGGTGACAAATTATACTTGTCTTACAAATGCATTAGGCAACCTCACTGAAAGAGGTGGGGGTAAAGGAATTCACAGAAGTTACTTTGGAAGCAGTGTTTTAACTGGATTTTTTAAAAGGCTAAAGACAAAAGGAATTGTATATAAACACTGTACTCTAGTTGGCAAATCTGTTCCTCACTGGATTATGGTTTAGTCATTCTGAAACATCTCTAGATGTATACCAGCGTTGAATGAATAAGTAAATCAATTTTAAATAAATGATGGGAGCCAGGCTGTTCACTACCAGAGAAAAAGGTTACAAATAAGCAAAGGGGAAAGGCCTATAATAAAACCTTTTGTGCAGGATTAGAGTCAGAGAAAGGAGTATAAACAAATATGATATGTATCACAATGTTCACTGCACCTCTATTTACAATAGCCAGGACATGGAAGCAACCTAAGTGTCCATCGACAGATGAATGGGTAAAGAAGATGTGGCACATATATACAATGGAATATTACTCAGCCATAAAAAGAAGCGAAATTGAATTATTTGTAGTGAGGTGGATGGACCTAGAGTCTGTCATAAAGAGTGAAATAAGTCAGAAAGAGAAAAACAAATACCGTATGCTAACAAATATATATAGGATCTAAAAAGAAACCAAAAATGGTTCTGAAGAACCTAGGGGCAGGACAAAAAAAAAGAAGCAGATGTAGAGAATGGACTTGAGGACACAGGGAGGGGAAGGGTAAGCTGGGACAAAGTGAGAGTGGCATGGACATATATACACTACCAAATGTAAAACAGATAGCTAGTGGGAAGCAGCCACATAGCACAGGGAGATCAGCTCAGTGCTTTGTGAGCACCTAGAGGGATGGGACAAGGAGGGTGGGAGGGAGAAGCAAGAGGGAGGAGATAAGGGGATATATGTATATGTATAGCTGATTCACTTTGTTATACAGCAGAAACTAACACACCATGGTAGAGCAATTATACTCCAATAAATATGTTAAAAAAACACATATGATAAACAGGCAAACATATATTTATATATATGCATGTGCATATATATAAACTCATATAGATGCTGAAAAAAATACAGATATGTGTGTATATATGAGCTAATAAACATACTATATTTTTTCTAGCTTGGACAATAGAGAGGGCCTAGACGTAGTAAACCCCAGTAGCAACAAGCATATCTAGCACTGAGATCTTAGTTGTTTTTTTTGTTGTTGTTGTTGTTTTTGCGGTATGCGGGCCTCTCACCATTGTGGCCTCTCCCATTGCAGAGCACAGGCTCCGGATGCGCAGGCTCAGCGGCCATAGCTCACGGGCCTAGCCGCTCCGTGGCATGTGGGATCTTCCTGTACCAGGGCACAAACCCGCGTCTCCCACATCGGCAGGTGGACTCTCAACCACTGCGCCACCAGGAAAGCCCGTTTTTTTTTTTTTTACATCTTTATTTAAGTATCCCTTTCCACTTGCATCTCCCTCCCACCCTCCGTATCCCACCCCTCTAGGTGGTCACAAAGCACTGAGCTGATCTCCCTGTACTATGCAGCTGCTTCCCACTAGCTATCTATTTTATATTTGGTAGTGTATATATATCACTGCTACTTTCTTACTTCATCCCAGCTTACCCTTCCCCTTCCCCATGTCCATAAGTCCATTTTCTATGTCTGTGTCTTTATACCTGTCCTGCCCCTAGGTTCATCAGAACCTTTTTTTTTTTTTTTAGATTCCATATATATGTGTTAGCATATGATATTTCTTTTTCTCTTTCCGACTTACTTCACTCTATATGACATACTCTAGGTCCATCCACCTCACTACAAATAACTCAATTTTGTTTCTTTTTATGGCTGAGTAATATTCCATTGTATTTATGAGCCACATCTTCTTTATCCATTCATCTGTCAATGGACACTTAGGTTGTTTCCATGTCCTGGCTATTGTAAATAGTGCTGCGATGAACATGACTCTTTTTGAATTATGGTTTTCTCAGGATATATGCCCAGTAGTGGGATTGCTGGGTCATATGGTAATTCTACTTCTACTTTTTAAGGAACCTCCATACTGTTCTCCATAGTGGCTGTGTCAATACACATTCCCACCAACAGTGCAAGAGTGTTCCCTTTTCTCCACACTCTCTCCAGCATTTGTTGTTTGTAGATTTTCTGATGATGCCCATTCTAACTGGCATGAGGTGATCCCTCATTGTAGTTTTGATTTGCATTTCTGTAATAATTAGTAATGTTATGCAGGTTTTCATGTGCTTCTTGGGCATCTGCATGTCTTCTTTGGAAAAATGTCTACTTAGGTCTTCTGCCCATTTTTGGATTGGTTTTTTTAAAAGATATATTGGTTTTTTTTTACAGCCATGTAAAAATACATGGGCTGTTTATATATTTTGGAGATTAATCCACTGTACATTGATTCGTTTGCAAATATTTTCTCCCATTCTGAGGGTTGTCTTTTGGTCTTGTTTATGGTTTCCTTTGCTGTGCAAAAGCTTTTAAGTTTCATTAGGTCTCATTTGTTTATGTTTGTTTTTATTTCCATTTCTCTAGGAGGTGGGTCAAAAAGGACCTTGCTGTGATTTATGTAATAGAGTTTTCTGCCTATGTTTTCCTCTAAGAGTTTTACAGTGTCTGGCATTACATTTAGGTCTTTAATCCATTTTGAGTTTATTTTTGTGTATGGTGTTAGGGTGTTCTAATTTTATTCTTTTACATGTAGTTGTCCAGTTTTCCCAACACCAGTTATTGAACTGATTGAAGAGGCTGTCTATTCTCCATTGTATACTCTTGCCTCCTTTATCAAAGATAAGGTGACCATATGTGCGTGGGTTTATCTCTGGGCTTTCTATCCTGTTCCATTGATCTATATTTCAGTTTTTGTGCCAGTACCATACTGTATACATTACTGTAGGTTTGTAGTACAGTCTGAAGTCCGGAAGCCTGATTCCTCCAGCTCTGTTTTTCTTTCACAAGATTGTTTTGGCTATTGAGGGTCTTTTGTGTTTCCATACAAGTTGTGAAATTTTTTGTTCTAGTTCTGTGAAAAATGCCATTGGTAGTTTGGTAGGGATTGCACTGAATCTTTAGATTGCTTTGGGTAGTATAGTTATTTTCACAATGTTGATTCTTCTAATCCAACAACATGGTATATCTCTCCATCTGTTTGTATCATCTTTAATTTCTTTCATCAGTGTCTTATAGTTTTCTGCATACAGTTCTTTTGTCTCTTTAGGTACGTTTACTCCTAGGTACTTTATTCTCTTTGTTGCAGTGGTAAATGGGAGTGTTTCCTCAATTTCTCTTTCACATTTTTCAACATTAGTGTAAAGGAATGCAAGAGATTTCTGTGCATTAATTTTGTATCCTGCCACTCTACCAAATTCACTGATTGGCTCTAGTAGTTTTCTGGTAGCATCTTTTAGGATCTTTATGTATAGTATCATGTCATTTGCTAACAGTGACAGTTCTACTTCTTCTTTTCCAATTTGGATTCCTTTTATTTCTTTTCCTTCTCTGATTGCTGTGGCTAAAACTTCCAAAACTATGTTGAATAATAGTGGTGAGAGTGGGCAACCTGGTCTTGTTCCTGATCTTAGAGGAAATGGTTTCAGTTTCTCACCATGAGGACAATGTTGGCTCTGGGTTTGTCATTTATGGCCTTTATTATGTTGAGGTAGGTTCCTTCTGTGCCTACTTTCTGGAGAGACTTTTTTTTATCAAAAATGGGTGTTGAAAATTGTCAAAAGCTTTTTCGGCATCTATTGAGATTACCATATGGTTTTTACCCTTCAATCTGTTAATATGTTGTATCACATTGACTGATTTGCCTATATTGAAGAATCCTTGCATTCCTAGGATAAACCCCACTTGATCATGGTGTATGATCCTTTTGATGTGCTGTTGGGTTCTGTTTGCTAGTATTTTGTTGAGGCTTTTCGCATACATGTTCATCAGTGATATTGGCCTGTAGTTTTCTTTCTTTGTGATATCTTTGTCTGGTTTTGGTATCAGGGTCATGGTGGCCTCATAGAATGAGTTTGGAAGTGTTCCTCCCTCTGCTGTATTTTGGAAGAGTTTGAGAAGGATAGGTGTTAGCTCTTCTCTAAATGATAGAATTTACCTGTGAAGCCATCTGGTCCTGGGCTTTTGTGTTGGAAGATTTTTAATCACAGTTTCAATTTCAGTGCTTGTGATTGGTCGGTTTATATTTTCTATATCTTCCTGGTTCAGTCTCGGAAGGTTGTGCTTTTCTAAGAATTGTTCATTTCTTCCAGGTTGTCCATTTTATTGGCGTATATAGTTGCTTGTAGTAATCTCTCATGATCTTTTGTATTTCTGCAGTGTCAGTTGTTACTTCTTATTTGTTCATTTCTAATTCTGTTGATTTGAGTTTTCTTCTTTTTTCTTGATGAGTCTGGCTAATCATTTATCAATTTTGTTTATCTTCTCAAAGAATCAGCTTTTAGTTTTATTGACCTTTGCTATTTTTTTTCATTTCTTTTTCATTTATTTCTGATCTGATCTTTATGATTTCTTCCCTTCTGCTAACTTTGGGTTTTTTTTTCTTTGTCTAATTGCTTTAGGTGTGGGGTTAGGTTGTTTTTTGAGTTTTTTCCTTGTTTCTTAGGTAGGATTGTATTGTTACAAACCTCCCACTTAGAACTGCTTTTGCTGCATCCCATAGGCTTCAGGTCATCATGGTTTCATTGTCATTTGTTTCTAGGTATTTTTTGATTTCCTCTGATTTCTTCAGTGATCTCTTGGTTATTTAGCAGCATATTGTTTAGTCTCCATGTGTTTGTATTTTTTACAGTTTTTTTCCTGTAATTGATATCTAGTCTCATAGCATTGTGGTCGGAAAAAATACTTGATATGATTTCAGTTTTCTTAAATTTACCAAGGCTTGATTTGTGACCCAAACTATGGTCTATACTGGAGAATGTTCCATGAGCACTTGAGAAGAAACTGTATTCTGTTGTTTTTGGATGGAATGTCCTATAAATATCAGTTACATCCATCTTGTTTAATGTGTCATTTAAAGCTTGTGTTTCCTTATTTATTTTCATTTTGGATGATCTGTCCATTGGTGAAAGTGGGGTGTTAAAGTCCCCTACTATATTGTGTAACTGTTGATTTTCCTTTCTATGGCTGTTTGCATTTGCCTTATGTAATGAGGTGCTCCTATGTTGGGTGTATAAACATTTACAATTGTTGTTATCTTCTTCTTGGATTGATTCCTTGGTCATTATGCAGTGTCCTTCTTTGTCTCTTGTAATAGTCTCTAGTTTAAAGTCTATTTTGTCTGATATGAGAATTGCTACTCCAGCTTTCTTTTGATTCCACTTGCATGGAATATCTTTTTCCATCCCCTCACTTTCAGTCTGTATGTGTCCCTAGGTCTGAAGTGGGTCTCTTGTAGACAGCATATATATGGGTCTTGTTTTTGTATTCCTTCTGCCAGTCTATGTCTTTTGGTGGGAGCATTTAATCCATTTACATTTAAGGTAATTATCATTATGTATGTTCCTATTACAGTTTTCTTAATTATTTTGGGTTTGTTTTTGTCAGTCTTTTCCTTCTCTTGTGTTTCTTGCCTAGAGGAGTTCCTTTAGCATTTGTTGTAAAGGTGGTTTGGTGGTGCTGAATTCTCTTAACTTTTGTTTATCTGTAAAGGTTTTAAGTTCTCCATCAAGATCCTTGCTGGGTAGAGTAATCTTGGTTGTAGGTTTTTTTCCTTCAGCAATTTAAATATGTTCTGCCACTCCCTTCTGGCTTGCAGCGTTTCTGCTGAAAAATCAGCTGTTAACCTTATGGGGATTCCCTTGTATGTTATTTGTTGCTTCTCCCTTGCTGCTTTTAATATTTTTTCTTTGTATTTAATTTTTGACAGTTTGATTAATATGTGTTTCAGCATGTTTTTCTTTGGCTTTATCCTTTATGGTACTCTCTGTGCTTCCTGGACTTGATTGACTATTTCCTTTCCCATGTTAGGGAAGTTTTCGACTATAATTTCTTCAAATATTTTCTCAGACCCTTTCCTTTTCTCTCCTTCTTCTGCAACCCCTATCATTTGAATGTTGGTGCATCTAATGTTGTCTCAGAGGTCTCTAAGATTGTCCTCAATTCTTTTCATTCTTTTTTCTTTCTTTTTTTTTTTTTAAGGAATTTTGCCAGGCAGCAGCTGATCATGCAGGAGGGGTATTATCTTTTTTTGTTTGTTTTTTATTGTGGTATGTGGGCCTCTCACTGTTGTGGCCTCTCCCGTTGCGGAGCACAGGCTCTGGACCCGCAGGCTCAGCAGCCATGGCTCACAGGCTCAGCCGCTCCACGGCATGTGGGATCCTCCCGGACCGGGGCACAAACCTGTGTACCTTACATCGGCAGACTCTCAACCATTGCGCCACCAGGGAAGCCCTATTCTTTTTTCTTTATTCTGCTTTGTGGTAGTTATTTCCACCATTCTATCTTCGAGGTCAATTATCCGTTCTTCTGCCTCAGTTATTCTCCTACTGATTTCTTCTAGAGTATTTTTAGTTTCATTTATTGTGTTGTTCATCATTGTTTGTTTGCTCTTTAGTTCTTCTAGAACCTTGTTAAACGTTTCTTGTATTTTCTCCATTCTATTTCCAAGATTTTGGATCATCTTTACTATCATTACTCTGAATTCTTTTTCAGGTAGGTTGCCTATTTCGTCTTCATTTACGTGGTCTTGTAGGTTTTACCTTGCTCTTTCGTCTGTAACATATATTTTTGTCATTTCTTTTTTTTGTTGTTGTTGTTGGGTGGTGCTGCATTCCTGTCTTACTGATTGTTTGGCCTGAGATGTCCAGCTTCTGGAGTTTGCAGGCAGTTGGACAGAGCCAGGTCTTGGTGCTGAGATGAGGAACTCCAGGAGACCTCACTCTGATTGATATTCCCTGGGGTCTGAGGTTCTCTGTTAGTCCAGCAATTTTGACTCGGAGCTGCCACCACCAGAGCTCTCGGGCCCAACCGCTGGCCTAGGTACCAAGACCCCAAAAACCAGTTGCTGGTGTTTCCTCCCATCCCATTAGGTGTCCATGGTTCCCCACCAGTGCCTGGCAGGTGCCTTAGTTGTGAGGAGACGTGAATTCCGTGCCCTCCTAGTATGACATCTTGACTCTGCCCTCTCCAGATCTTAGTTTTAAAATACGATTCTCAATAAAAGGAACCAGGGCTTCCTGATAAATGGCTGATTCTAGGATAGAGGAAGATAAATATAAATCTGGACCATATTATAGCACCAGATAACAAGAGATCATCCAAATAAACAGACATACAAATAAACAACTTAAAAAAGATAAAAAAGAAAAGAGTGAGACATATTCACAAGGAAGCATGTGCTAACTGGACAGAACTCCCAATGGCCAAGGCTGGCACAATTCAAGGAACAAAATAAATAGCAACTGTGTTGGATTATAGCCTTCCAAATAAAATATATCCATAAGACCATACTGATAAAAATAAATAATTACAGTAATAAATTATTGGCAAAGAAAAAATTCTTCTTTACCAACTTCTAATGAGGATAATTGAAAATCACCAGTAGAACACCACAGTGACCATTGCTGCAGGTAAGATCCATGGATGAATGCGAACGTGGGAGAAACTTAAAGAAAAACAGGATATTTGTATAACCTGAACATATATTCTTTTTGTGTGTGTGGTATGTGGGCCTCTCACTTTTGTGGCCTCTCCCGTTGCGGAGCACAGGTTCCAGACACGCAGCACCAGAGGCCATGGCTCACAGGCCCAGCCACTCCGCAGCAGACCGGGGCATGAACCCGTGTCCCCTGCATTGGCAGGCGGACTCTCAACCACTGTGCCACCAGGGAAGCCCCTGAATATATGTTCTTAAAAATATTCGTCCATTGTTGTGGATGTTTTAACTTTGCTCACAAATTCTTTTATACTTGTCCCACCAAGATAATCTACATTCTTGAGTATGGGCTAAAATTAGTCAGTCATTTTTGATAAATAGAAAGGTAAAAACTGTAACTGCAGAGTGCAGAAATCTGGGAGACACCACTCTACCCACGTGTTCAAAGTCAGCATCACCTGTGAATCCAACTGACATCTTACCCCCTGATATGATGTGATGAGAAGGGCAGTTAACTTCTGTGTTAATCTTGCTAAACAGCCACAGCTGTACTGCTCATGAGAAAACATCAGACACACCCAGTCTGTGAAACATTCTATAAAATACTTGCCCAGTAGTATTCAAAAGTGTCAAGGCTATGACAAACAAGGAAGCATGAAAAATTATAATGGATTGGAGAAGACTTAGGAGACATGATGGCTAAATGCAAACTGGTCTCCTGGATTGGATGCAGGAAAATAAAAAGAATATTAATGTGAAAAAAACAGTGAAATCAAAATTTTCTTTATTTTCTAACTTGGTAGAATGTTTAAGTGATAATTTGTTAGTTTTGATAATTGTACCATGGTTATGTAAGATGCAGTATAAGCTGTGGGAAAGGCATATAGAACTCTCAACTATTTTTCAACTCTTTTGTAAATCTAAAACTATTTCAAAATACCTATTTTTTAAAATGAAATCATTGTGTTCTTGCTCCTTTATAGCTCACTTTATTCTTCATCACTATATTGTTACCATTTTCCATGCTATTAAATATTCTACAAAATGTATTTTTTGAAGCACAGAATTACCTATCATATGGAGTTAACATAGCCTATTAAACAATTCCTGTGTTAAAACATGCGTATTTCCATTCTTTACTCTTATAGTTTTATGGTGACTGTTTTGTTTTATAATTCAGTTACTATTGCATTTCTACAAAAAATATAGTATAATGTTGTCTTTTAATTTCCTGTTATTTTATGTTCTAAAGACCAAGACCAAGGAGGAAAACAAGCAAAATATCAAATATGTATCAATAGATTCTGGTACTTAATTTCAACAAGCTAACAAAAGAACCCACAGTATTAGCAGAGAAAACTTGGATAAAGCAATTAGGTGCCAGAATTAAATGAGAAGATTCTAAAAGCAGAGATTTCATAGTCATACAATAAATAAGCACATGTTCTGAGTTCCTCTGGGTAAGGACTTGTTGAAAAGAATAAACACTGAAGAGGGGCACAAGTACGTGAGTGAAAGAATTTCTGTTTCCATTCCATGTGCATGATATTTCAGTGAAATTAAGCCATAATTAAAAGGTAGATCATAAAGAAACTGATAAATGCAAAGAAAATAATACATAGTAAGCTGAGAATGAACCCCCTGAAGATATCCATGTCTTAATCCCTGGAACTGTTACCTTATATTGCTTTCTTTAAAGGGGGGCCGCCTTTGCAGATGTGATTAATTTAAGAATATTGAGATAGAGTTTTTCCTGGATTACCTGGGTGGGCTCTAACTGCCATCACATGTATACTTCTTATAAGAGGGAAGCAGAGGGAGATCTGACACACAGAGAGAAGACAAAGTGAAGATGGAGCAGAAAGAGATTTGAAATGCTAACTTTGAAGACTGGACTGATACAGCTACGAATCAACATATTCTGTAGGCACCAGAAGCTGGAAGAGGTAAGGAACAGATTCTTCCCTAGAGCTTCTAGAGTGAGCATGGCCCTGCTGACATCTTAATTTCATCACAGTGATATAATTTCAGACTTTTGCCCAAAAGAACTGTAAGAGAATAAATTTCTGTTGTTTTAAGCCAAGCTTTTGTCATTTGTTACAGCCGCTATAGGAAACTAATACAGTATCGTAAAGCAAAAAGGGTTGAAATATATTTTTAAATTATTAATTAGAATGAACACTAAAATCTGCTTTATCAAAAAAATCAATTTTTGGTTCTAAGCATAAGAATTTTTAAAGAACCAATTCATTGAATAAATAAATCAATAACTGAAAATGCTAAAAGTAAATGAAGGTAAATAATAAAGATATAATTAAGTAATCATGAATTACTAAAAAATCATTACAACCAATACTGCTAAATCTGAGCTTCTTAACTGAAAAAACAAAAATCTACGAATATATAAAATATACATATATTATTACAGATATATATAGAAATATTACATCAATAGAGTATATATAGTCAATATATCATATAAGAAACAAAATGTAAACAAAATAGAATGGCAGGTACAGAGGAATAGATAATAAAACTACAAAAGAGCAATCAAGCAATAAAGTGGCAAGGTAAATTCATTGAGACCATTAAGGAGAAAATTACTTGGATCACATTAAAATTTTCCAGAGACTAGAAAATTTTGTGTTTGTATTTGTATTAATCAAAACATTTTTTTTGATGTGTGTGTGTAACTGTGTATGGGTGTTTGTATTCATCATTAATAGACATTAAAACCTGTCAGAAATAATGAGAAAAATAAAAATTCATGCCGATTATACCTGTAATTAGTGAGTCAAAAGCCTAAATGACAAAGGATTAATCTCCAAAATATACAAGCAGCTCATGCAGCTCAATATAAAAAAACAAACAACCCAATCCAAAAATGGGTGGAAGACCTAAGTAGACATTTCTCCAAGAAGACACACAGATGGCCAAGAGGCAAATGAAAAGATGCTCGACATTACTAATCATTAGAGAAATGCAAATCAAAACCCCTGTGATGTATCACCTCACACCAGCCAGAATGGCCATCATCAAAAATTCTACAAACAATAAATGCTGGAGAGGGTGTGGAGAAAAAGGAACCCTCTTGCACTGTTGGTGGGAATGTAAATTGATACAGCCACTATGGAGAACAGTATGGAGGTTCCTTAAAAAACTAAAAATAGGGGCTTCCCTGGTGGCACAGTGGTTGAGAGTCCGCCTGCCGATGCAGGAGACACGGGTTTGTGCCCCGGTCCGGGAAGATCCCACACGCCGTGGAGCGGCTGGGCCCGTGAGCCATGGCCGCTGAGCCTGCACGTCCGGAGCCTGTGCTCCGCAACGGGAGAGGCCATAACAGTGAGAGGCCCGCATACCGCAAAAAAAAAACAACAACAACTAAAAGTAGAACTATCATATGACCCAGAAATTCCACTACTGGGCATATACCCTAAGGAAACCATAATTCAAAAAGATACATGTACCACAATATTCACTGCAGCACTATTTACAATAGCCTGGACATGGAAGCAACCTAAATGTCCATCGACAGATGAATGGATAAAGAAGATGTAGTCCATATATACAGTGAAATATAACTCAGCCATAAAAAGGAATGAAATTGAATCATTTGTAGTGAGGTAGATGGGCCTAGAGTCTGTCATACAGTGTGAAATAAGGTAGAAAGAGAAAAACCAATACTGTATACTAACACATATATATGGAATCTAGAAAAATGGTACTGATGAACCTAGTGGCAGGGCGCAGACATAGAGAATGGACTTGAGGACATGTGGGGGAAGGGGAGGCTGGGAAGAAGTGAGAGAGTAGCACTGACATATATACACTGCCATGTGTAAAACAGATAGCTAGTGGGAAGCAGCTGCATAGCACAGGGAGATCAGCTCGGTGCTTTGTGACCACCTAGAGGGGTAGGATGGGGAGGGTGGGAGGGAGGCTCTAGAGGGAGGGGATATACGTATACATATAGCTGATTCAGTTTGTTGTACGGCAGAAACTAACACAACATTTTAAAGCAATTATAATCCAATAAAGATGTAAAAAAAACCCTAAATGTAATGTTGCTAAATATTATTTGGCAGTGTATTAAAATAATAGCAATACTGGACCAAGAGATACTCATGAAGAGAAGGACTCAATTATTCGATATTCGTTAAAATACCCTATAAGATATTAAAACAGTCCTTAAGACTTTGACAAAAAGTTTGCCAAAAATTAATATTGGTCACTCCTAACAGAATAAGTCACTTGTAAGTCACAGAAGTGAATTATTTTATAGAGGATGGGTGTAACAGTCCTTTGAAGGCACAAATAGGAGTGTTAAACAGACCATTTTTCAGGAGATTTATGGAAAGGAAAAGATGTCAGAATTTGACAGAAACTCTGGAGAAAATGGCATGTTTCCTTTCTACAGTATAACCAAATGCAAACAGTAGGTTTAGAAACAACCAGGATTGTTTAAACAATAGCAGAAGAAGTTAAATGAGGCTATTAATGGTACACACACACACACACACACACACACACACACACACACAACCCCCCACTCAACTTAATCTGGTCAAAAGACAGAACTTCATAGTTAGTTTGACACGCAGAAGCAAACTGCACTTCGGAAAATAAATCATAGATTGGAGATAATATTTTTCATTTGACTTTGAATCTTGAAAACCATTACCCTCTGTCATAATGTATCCGTGTTTCAAAAAATATACAAAGTAAATCAACGGATATTTATTCAATTATTGATGGCATTATTTCAATTCTTGTGTCAGTTTCAGTTGTACCTAGTTTTAGAGACTGAAACTAGGAAGTTAAACACTAATTCAAAAATAAGTGGTAAAGAGTTTTCACATTTAACACTTTATATATTTTATTTCAAAAGTGTCTTTTTTGTTAAGAGTACACTTTTACTGCCTGGTAGGAAAAAAGAGAACTAAGCAGTTAGTTGCAAAATCAGTTTAGATGAAGATTTGGAAAAGCAGCTGGTTGAAATAAAATGTATGCAGAGTAAACACTGTGAAGAATATCCATGTTTTTTTCCAGAGAAGGAAATGTCTCTTGTCATGTCTGTTACATTTCATTGCACTACATTATGTGGTTTGAAATGACTCAACTTATATAAAAATAAGACATTTTAGAAAACAAACACAAAGCATAATATTCAAGAAACACATTTTCCTCAGATTGTTCTTATTTGAGAAATAAATAGATAAACACAGATTTTTATCATTCCAATGATCCAACCTGCATGATATATTTTGAAATATATCCACAAATATGAATTTAAAGGATAACATATAGTGAGGGTAATATTAAAAATGTATTAGATATTGCTAATATATTCTGAGCATTTTTCTTTATAAAGTGGCATACTTTAAAGAAATAAATTTAACTCAACAGAAAAATTATATTTGTTAATTTTTATAATAATGATTAGAAACAATGTGGATAAATTTGTGACCAGTTTGAAAAAACAAGAGAATGAGCTTCAATATTCAGTATGTATACATGTATTTTTGTTATTTTATTGAAGTATAGTTGATTTACAATATTATACTAATTTCAGGTGTACAGCATAGTGATTCAGTATTTTTACAGATTATACTCCATTAAAAGTTATTACATGCTAATAACTACAATTCTCTGTGCTACAAAATACATCCTGGTTGCTTATCTCCTTTACACATAGTAGTTTGTATCTCTTAATCCCATACTCCTAATTTGCCCCTCCTCCCTTCCCTCTCCCCATTGGTAATCACTACTTTGTTTTCTATACCTGAGTCTGTTTTCATTTTGCATAGATCAATATTTAATTGTGTTACTTTTTAGATTCTACGTATAAGTGATATCATACAGTATTTGTCTTTCTCTGATTTATTTCACTAAACATAATATTCTCTAGGTACATCCATGTTGCTACAAAGGGGAGAATTTCATTCTCTTTATTTTATAGCTGAGTAACATTCCATCATATATATATACCCCACATATCTATCCATTTGTCTGTTGATGGTCACTTGGGTTGCTTTCATATCTTTGTTATTGTAAATAGTACTGCTATGAACATCAAGATGCATGTATCTTTTTGAATTAGGGTTTTCATTTCTTTCCAGATATATACCCAAGAGTAGAATTGCTGGATCATATGGTAGTTATATTTTCAGTTTTTTAAGGAACTTCCATACGGACTGCACCAATTCACATGCCTTTTAGTCATATGTGTATCTTCTATTTTTTCTAAATTTTTAATTGCATTCAAAATACATACTGGAAGATCTGAATAGATATTTTTCCAGAGAAGACTTTCAGTATGTATTTTAAATGCAATTTAAAAGGTAGAAAAAAAGTGTAAGTGCAAACAATGAGAGAGAGTGCATTATAACGTATATAATCAAAAAAGGGTCATTCCCTGCATACATAAAGTAGTCTTAAATGTGAATAATGAAACAAAAAGACAAGTGTGCAATTAAAAATGTGAAAATAATGTAAATAGGTAATTCACAGTAAAGGAACAGAAATAAGCAACATGCATAAGAGGATGACTGATTATGCCACCTGTAATCAGAAAAATTAAAATTAAAACAAAAAAATGGGATTTTGGTTTTCTCAGATTGGTAATAAAATTAATGTTGGAAAATATTAAATGTACATTATTTAGTGGGAAGGTAGAAGTAAACCCACATTACTAGAGGGAGAAAAATGATATATCAAAATTGTGTGGCAATTTAGAACACCTGGTAAAATTTTAAATGTGTCTGTTCTACAATCCAATCACTCTGAGTCTAGGAATACACATAGGGAAACTCATAAAAGGCCTAATGTCCAAGTGCCTAATGCCAGAATATCAATGACATGACATAAATATTCTAATAGAGTGAAATTAATAAAGAAAATGCAGCAATGCATACAAGGGAAAATATCAAATAAGAATGAGAAAGCTTGCCATTTATCAATGAAGCTGACACTCTAAGTCTTTTTATTTAGTAAAAAAAAAAAAACAGGGTGAAGAATAAAACAACTGATATAACAATTTTAAAGCACAAAGTAAACTATACATGTAATGTATGAATGCAAATGTAGAGTACTGGACTGAAGAGTTCACTGCAAGAACATGATGATGAGAGGGAAACGGAGGTGATGAGAGGGGAGTTCAAATGTATCTGTACTTCATTATTTCTTATACTGAAAACCAATGAAATAAATCCAAATAAATTTTAGCAAGTATTAATTCCAGGATGTAAGAACATGCGTCTCATCTTCATTTCTGTGCTTTTCCACATTTTAAAATACTCCCCAAATAACAAATTTTATAAAATTCAAACAATACCCAAAAATAAAAAAAAAATTCTTACAAGAGTTGAGCATTGAAATTGTTTTAAAAACCCTTTATGATTTGGTATTAATAGAAAATGAGCCTAATTTAAATCATGTTAAGGTAAATAAAAACTTCAACTTAGAAGAGAATTTTCAAAATACCAATAAAATAAGCACAATTTAAAATAATGTAAACTTAGCTAAATTGTTTCAAGAGTAATTAAAAACTTGCATAGACTTAAAATGACTAAAGAAATTGAGAATATTATCTGAAAACAACATTCCCTCGAATGTACCCATTCAGGCCTACCTTAATAATCTCCCTTTCTTAAAGTCTACTGTGCCATGTAATATATCTTAATCATGAGAGTGACAGGCATCATAACCACAGTAATGGGGAACAAGGTGTGGACACCAGAGGGTGGAAAATCTTGGGAGCCACTTTAGAATTCTTCCTATCACACTTACTAAATTGTGCAAGGAAGAGAGTAACCTAGTCACAGGTTTGGCTTAGTACTTGATGTTCTCCATACATTCCTGATACTATTAATTTAAAAATAAGAGGCAAATAATACATTCTTAAAACTCTCTCATTTCAACAGATCTAATTTTTAAAATAAAACAACAGAAATAGTTGCATAAATGTCAGTAATAAAGATCATTCTCATCATCTTTCATTGTCATTTTTTGGAGATTATTTGAGAAGCTCTGGTCAATGCAAATGCATGAAAAAGATATAATGATTATCAATATTTGAAGAAAGGAGAAAATAGAATTATATGCAATAATGTAGCTATCTGGAAAAGTGAGAAAATGAGCTAAAAATATTAAAATCAAATAATTTAGAAGCATTGGTATTTACAAACTTCTTATGCAAAATCAATGTTATCTATATACAAACAATGATTAATTTAAGAAAATACCTTATTCATAGATACAAAAACACAAAAATAAAAATGAGTAGTTAGGAATAAGCTTTAAAAATGAAGTACCTATGAAAAGCACAAAATTCACCTAAATAATAAAAAGCTAAAGTAGATATAACATTTAATGATATACAACTATTATGCCATTTCAAATTTATCTGTAGATAGTTTTTTCCATAACACGTTTTGGAAAAACCCAAACTTTTTGGCCAAGCCAATAAAACAGTTAAATTCAAATGCTAATAGTATTAGAGCACTGAGATATTCACAAAGTGAACTTACTAGGTTAATATGGATGCCAAACTCTACAAAACATTTTTTCAAGATGAATAACAAAGATGTACTTTCTCCTGTTTACTAAAATGAATGAGAATATCACTGCAAACAGTAATGTTGTTGGCCAAGGATCAGAATGAAAAACACAGAAAATAAAATTAAGCTAATAAATAAATCTACACCCTTTATCTTAACTTTACCCACACATTCACAAAAACAGAGTAATACAAACAATGGATTATATATTGAAAGATCAAATGCAGTACAGTAAGAACATATGTGTGTATATCTGTATGTGTGTAGTTAAGAATTAAGCTATATTATAACCTTCAAATTTCAACTAATTGAAATATAAAATAAAACTGCAAAATAAAACTAATAATGTACTTTGAGCCATAAATAATTCTGGCTTTTAGGATTTATTATAACAATATCAGATACCTGGAAAACAAACTACGCACAAGTCTTTTCTTAATAGTTGTATTTGAAACATTTCTAAAAACGCAAGCTATTTACATAGAATTTATTACTTACTTATTTACACCTGTAAGTTTGGAAATACTACAAACAATAAAAATCAAAGTTAGAGGACTAAATCACTAGGAAAATGTTAAAAAAAACAAATTTTAAAAGCATGTTTTATAAAATAAGTATGATTTTAGGTAAAATATATATGTAGCCATATATGTATAGAAAAAGTAATATGGAGTAATTTTGAAATAAAATTTTCAGATTCTTCTTTGTAATATTTTTGTAGTCTCTAAACTTTTTACAAGAACTTGTTAGTTTAAACATCAACCTAAATACAAAATAAGTAGAATAATTTAAAAAATAGAGTGAAGAAATTCTATCATTAATCCAACTAAATTTCACAGTAATTACTAGTCTTCACTCTTTAGGAAGTCAAGTACTTAACACACCCTAGAAAGAAAGCTATGCAATTATCAAACAGTTATTTTTAAATCTAAGTAAAACCTTCATTTCCTTCAATTGCAGTCACAACCTCTGTACTTTTCCACTTCTTTTTGAGAAACCCAAGTAATAATTCTAACTATAGTCCTCTGTGTTTTGCTTTTATGTATTTCTTATGGATCTCTATTTTCCATTTGGTCTCTGGTCATTCTTTTTTTTTTGGCCAGGAAACTATAACATCTTCCCAGTGCAAAATAGATATTTAAAATAATATTTCGTCTTAATTTCCCTTTGTCCTTCATTTGGAATTCATTCCTACAACTTTAGTTTACATTTCTCAGTCTCCATCACCCTATGCATTATTATATCTTCAAAAATGGTAAAATATGAACACAAGATATTAAAACACAGATGATATGCTATTTAAAGAATATCAACAAAAACTTTTTCTTTTTTTTTTTAAGATTATGGGATCTTTTATTTTGATAAAATAAATTATTTTGAAAACTATATAGCCATAATGAATCCTTATGAACCAAATAACATTGCTTCAAAGTATACAAAGCATATAATGTTAGAAGTAGAAAGAGAATCTGAACAATGTCATAATGAGGGTTACTTTGATATCTATATCTAAATATCTATGTATCTTTTTTCTAGCATCTATGGAAATATTATTAAAATTACCTAAAACAGATCTTAAAGAAAAGTAAATAAATTTTCCAAAAAGAAACTCCAACACACCATCACCACCACCACAGTATCCTTGTCATCTGGCATGGTGCAGAACTTTTTTGAATGCGCATCCTTTCCAGGTCTCCAGTTTACATGGTCCCAAAAGTCCCTGATAGTTTTACTTATTTGTCTTACTTGCCTGGCCCTATACATTTGAATTTGCAAGCTTTGATAAAGGCTAAAAATTTAATAAGAGGTTCTATCTTTGTTTGGGTTAAAAGCCATTACACAGGAGTTTATACTCACAGAATCTGCTGGGGGCTGGGCTGGGGCAATCTTCCAAACAAAAACTTTTAAATAATATTTCCTTCCTTTGATGAAACAAAAAATAAAATTCCAATTTTATATTTTTCCTAAATAACTCACATTGAACAAGATTCCTTAGGTCATTATGCAATTGAAATAGTCACTAGCATTTCTTAAATACCTAAGTTTTATAAATTGTATAATAAATAAGTAATGCACCAAAGAGAAGAAAATAAATAAAGGTAGAGGACCAAAAATATTTTTGAAGAAGGTTTACTTTGGAGAGCCAAAATTCTTCTTTCCTCAAAATGACAAAAATTCCTGAAACCAAAATTAAACCACTGATTTGGATTCCCAATCTGTCCTATTTAGTTTTTTCTATTTTATTTCATGCTGAAAAAGTACATTACACTTATGCTCTAGCTGTTAACATCACACTCAGAAATGTTTCCATGAAGTTATATTACATTTGTCTATCAGAACTTTTTAGCTCTTTAATATCCATAGGTCTATCCAACCTCTGATGAGTTTTCCAATTTCCTACCAATTATATGATTATTAGTTTCCAAAGAAAAGTTTAGAAGCATAATTTCTCAGTTATTTCATTTCAAGTAGTTTCGAGATCAAAAAGAAACAAACAAAAACTAGTCACTAATATAAATCCTAATTCAGTGGCAACAGAGATTGGTCATGTTAACAGTGTAAATTTCAGATACCAATGTAACCACATTCATACAATGCACTTGACATAACTGCAGCCTTCTGTGGAAACCAGCCAATTTAAGACACATTGGGTCTTCAAATTCACCCCAAAGACATTCTCATTCAAATAAGCCCCTCCTAAACTATTTTGCACAGCCGGGAGGATCTTGCACCTTCAGTCTTTTGAGGGAATGAGGTCCCACAACCGACTTAAGATAGGGTCTGTGAAGAGTTAGAAGGGGAAGCTGGGATGAAGTGAGAGACTAGCATTGACATAGCCACACTACCAAATGTAAAATAGATAGCTAGTGGGAAGCAGCTGCATAGCACAGGGAGATCAGCTTGGTGCTTGGTGTCTGTCCCCCTAGAGGGGTGGGATAGGGAGGGTGGGAGGGAGACGCAAGAGGGAGGGGATATGCGGATATATGTATACATATAGCTGATTCACTTTGTTGTACAGCAGAAACTAACACAACATTGTAGAGCAATTATACTCCAATAAAGATGTAAAAAAAAAGTTAATTCTTCAAGCTAACAAATGGGTTCTAGCTCTAACTATACAACTAACATGTTTATATTCTTGGACAAATAATGTATTTTTTCCAATATCTTGGTTTCCTCATCTGATATATGAGGGAGTTGGACTTAAGTTCTTTTCTACTATAAGACTCTGGTACAGAAAAATAATTCCTCTATTCTAGAAAGTGCAATAGGTGTCAGAGAAAAAGGAAATTTTGGAGATGGTATTAATAGTAAAATTTATCTAATTCATTTCTTACATTGACAAAAGGAAGCAAGTCCTAAAGATGCTAAGTATTTAATTTTTAATAGATCACAAGTTCAATTTGTGCCCAAATTTCTAAGATCCACATAAATGCTATATCCATAGTTTGATGATATATATAATGTGAGCTTACACTTCTTATATGCCAAATACCTTTCTAAATATGGAGCAGAAGTAGGCAGGTCTGATGCCAGTGAAAGGAGAGAAGAGGGAAGGAATGATTGGGTAGGAAGAGCTTCAGACCCCGGTATTAGTCTTCCAGGGCTGCCATAACAAAATGTCACAGACTGGGGATTTAAATAACAGAAATTAATTTTATCATAGTTCTGGAGGTCGGAAGTCCAAGATCAACGTTTTGGCAGGTTTGGTTTTTCCTGAAGCCTTGCTTCTTGGCCACCTTCTCACTGCATCCTCATCAGACCTTTCCTCTGTGTGTACTCATCCTTGCTGTCTCTTCTTCTTATACAGACACTGGTCATATTGGATTAGGGCTTTACACTTATGACCTCATTTTTAAGGTCATAAGTCATTACCTCCTTAAAGGCTCTCTCACTCTGAATATAGTCATATTGGAGGTTTGGCCTTCAACATAAATTTGAGAGGGTACACTATTGTATCCATAACAAACCCTAGTGCAGTCATGAGAAAGTATCAGCCAGGCTGACATGGAGCCCCTCAGAAAAACTGCAGGTTACAGGAGCCCCATGTTAGACAGCATTGGCCTGGATCTAATTCCCCTGCAGAGCTCACCCACTAGCCGACATTAGCCTGGAGCAAGTGTGGCTTCAATGGACCCAAACTGTGTCCGATTGAAGCTTGCAGTCAACTCTGCTATCCTGTTACAGGTTCTCGGTGGTTCTGCCTCATCAGGTCATGGTCTTCCTCTGAGAAAAGTGGACACTATCACCATTATAAGCCACAGGGACAGAGTGATAATGAATGTTGAGATTCACAGGAATCTGTGCAAGTAGCTAATTGATTGTGGTATCCCTATTAAGGGCTTTCTACAGCTATATTGGCAGGAAAAGAGTGAAGGTAAATCTAATTCAAGACATCATAGAGGATATTCACAATCTCTTACCCAGTTCCTAGACCTAAGTCACTTTTCAAACCTATATCCCCTTGATTGAGGACAACTTCCTCTGAGAAATGACCCTGCAATGTGCCCTTGTAACCTTGGAGAAAGATTTTGAGTATACACTGTAAGAAAGACTCTATAGCCATCTTCTAGGTACTATGTGCCGAAGAAGGAAATACACACAAACCTTCTGAGAGTTTTTGAATACTTGGTCTAAATTTCTTCTAATCTGTGGAAATCCAACAGAATGAGATGAAAACCCAAGCCCTTTCTATATATCAATATATACAGATCTTTCTCGATTTATGATGGGATCATATCCCAATAAACCCATCATAAGTTGAAAATATCTCAAGTCGAAGACATTTAATACAGCTAACCTACCAAATATCACAGCTAAGCCTAGCCTACTTAAACATGCTCAGAACACTTCCATTAGCCCATGGTTGGACAAATTTATCTAATACAAAGCCTGTTTTATAATAGTGTTGAATATCTCATGTACTTTATTGAATATTATACTGAAAGTGAAAAATTGAATGGTCCTATGGGTACAGAATGGTTGAAAGTGTATTGGTTGTCTACCCCCATGATTTTTAGACTGACTGGGAGCTTTGGCTCACTGCTGCTGCCCAGTATCACCAGAGAGTATTGTACTGCATATCCGTAGCCTGAGAAAATTTGAAAATTCAAAATTTGAAGTATGGTTTCTACAGAATTTGTAACACTTTTGCACTGTCAAAAAGTAAAAAAATATTGTAAGGCCAAAAAATCTTAAGTTGAACCATCCTAAGTCAGTACCTGGTACCAGAATGTATAGAAAAAATTGACTCACCATTCTAGCACTTGCCTCCAATTGTTAATCCCCACATATTTTCCTAACTAGGACACTAAGCACTATTACAGTAGAAAAAGGCAAGAGGAAGCTGGTGGAAATACTCAACTACTCACTCACTGGACAGAACCAAATAAAAGACAATAACATATCCTGGGGGAATTATGGGGACAAATATTACCATCAGTGTCTTGAAGTTGTGATTATGATCATTTGAGTTGTGATTATAACACATTCCCTTTACTCACATGTTTGACTGATGCAGAAAGAAGCCAGATTTATACTGGAGAAACTAGATTGATGCCACGATAGAATACTGATGCCAATGGCAGCTACTGGTCTGTATGTGGTATCCTACTTGAAATCAAGCCAGTTCCTATTGCATGGTAGGCAGCAATTAACCTAGGACTTTTTTCTAGCCTAATGAGTAAAGATAGCCAGGAACAGGGAGAGCAGTGCAGATTTGCTCTCTGGTACACAATAGTCTAGAAAGACTTGACTGTCTTGGTTTCACATAGAAAAACACCCAGCCCATCACATTAATGAAATTATGCCAACTGTATCTGAAATACAGAAAACAGCAAAAACCACAGATGCATTAGTCAAATGCATGCAGGTCCAAGGGTGGGAGTTAAACTCCAAAAATGTTGAGGGTCCTGCCAATTCTTTCTTGGGATCCTTTGGTATGATGTGTGTTGAGCTCCCTCCTCTAAGTTGAGAAACAGTTTGCTGCTCCTTGCACAATGCTTGTGGGAAACCTGATTTTTGAAGCAACACATGTCACATCTGAGTGTGCTGCTCAATCCATTAGTGAATAACTCAAAATAATGCCAGATTTTTTTCTGCCAGTTTTGAATGGTGTCCAGATATAAGGACTTTTAGTAGCACAAGGCTGACACTCATGCTTCTCTGTCATTTGAACCTTTATGACCCAAGAGATCCCATTATTTTTTTAACATCTTTATTGGAGTATAATTGCTTTACAATGGTGTGTTAGTTTCTGCTTTATAACAAAGTGAATCAGTTATACATATACATATGTTCCCATATCTCTTCCCTCTTGCGTCTCCCTCCCTCCCACCCTCCCTATCCCACCCCTCTAGGTGGTGAGGTATTTTTGTCTGATAGGTATGCTGCAAGGAGCCTCTGGTAAGAGGAACAGGAGAATTCTGATGATTATTCTCTACCTTAAAAGCAGTCTGGGTCCTGTTAGAGACTAAATATCTGATCTTGGGACACCAAGTGTCCATGTAATCCAAACTTCCTTTTGTTAAGTTGGTGTTGTCTGACCCATTAGATCATACATTTCTACATATAATACCATACACTTCTTAACTGGAATTGGTATGTATTAGTTCTGGCGCAAGCACATATTACTTGCTTTAAAGTTGTCTCAGATTCCCATGGTATATATTTTTCCTGACTCACCAATTCTCTCTCGACTCATAACTTTCATATAATGGAGAGTAAAATCACCAGATTAAAGAAGAGGAAAAAGTACAGATCTAGTTTACAGATGATTATGACATGCTGGCAATAGCTGGTAACAGTAATCATTGCACTAAAGCTTCCCTTGGAGACATCCCAAAAGACAATGTTGAAAAAAAAATCTTTCCAACTGGAATAACTTTGGCAACATGCATAATTTTCCGTTTTGTGTAAACAGTGAAATACCCTGAGCTATAAACTAATTCATAGGCAGTAGCTAATGCATTGGTCAAATGGTCAGAAACTCAGAAAGGATGAAACTGGAAGACTGATGACAAGGAAGCCTGATGGAGAGATGTATTGATAAGTCTATAAGAAAGGGTACAGAAGGTGAAGATTTCTGCATCATACATTAATGCCCAACATGGGACATTCATAGTAAAGAATGATATAAAACAATGTATAAGAAGATATGTCTCCTGCATGTCAACTTCTATTCCTAGTCAACTTGATATTTACTGAGTGGGTCTACGTACAAGATTTCTGTGATGGAGCCTATGAATAGTTTTAATGCAGTCAACTTTCCTTCACCAAAGCAGATCTAGCTACTAAAACTACTGATTATCCATTCTTTGCCAACAGCAAAGACCAAAGCTAGACCCAGATGGGACACCATGTTCTGGGTTACCAGTCAGCTTCTTGGTGAAGCTGGATCCCTACCATCATGAAGAGGGCAACCATGAGTTTTATGAGGAAGTGATTGGCAGAAGCCAGCTATACAAACCAATATATATGAGACCACTGAGAGATGGATCCTGTGGGAATAAAAATTTGTGTAATCTTCCAACCTAGCTGCTAACAGTGGATAACGGAACTCTGAAGGTTAGTGGAAGAAGGAAAGGTGTGAATATCAGCTCAGATATCATTATTAGATACAGAAATAAGATCTGAAGTACCTATATTTTATAGTGATTGTTTCTTTATTTGCTGTTTATATGATAAGTAATGGTGGATGTTAATATTTACTTACAGGTTCCAGGTTTGTAGGATTGAATCTATATGACCTGTGGCAATGAAACTTTAAGTTTCTCATGCGCTAGGGGTATGTTCCTGCTTACATCTCCTGCATCTTCTCCATAGTACTTTGTGACTATATCCCTTAAAGTATCCTAGATAAACTTGTTCAGGTATCTTACTTGCTCTGTTAAAGTGTTAATAGCGGAGGTTTTCCTACTCTAATTGTTTTCATCTGCAACACTTATAGGTGTTTTGAACACAGTAAATGCTCAATAAATATTAATTGCATTGACATATTATAGATGACGATATTGCAGATAAATATTTGCTCATGGAAAAATTATGGCTCAAGGGGGAAATTTATCTTTTCTGAAAAGTGGTATTATATTCTTAAAATTTTTAAATTAATTTCTATCACTTAAAAAATGTCTGATCATATGTTTAGCATTTGATAGCATTTCACAGTGTCCTAATATCTTTATAAAGGTGATAAAATGAATTAAAATATAAATCTCATTGCATGTATACAAGGTACATGTATCAAGTCAGTTTCACCCTCAATAAAGTTTTCAGTTTTGGTTACCTCGTCTCTAGATAAACCTAACAGAAATACAAAAAGCTCAGTGAAGGACAATGAAAAGGACTGTAATCATGAGTAATACTATAGGAGGGGACTCCAAATGAAGGGGATATTAAAAAGAGTAGGCTGAATTGCTCTGAGAAGGCAAAAGGGAAAAGGTGATAAAGTATAAGCATATTAAGTAAAGAACAGAATAAAATAGGTACACAGAAATTCTTCTCTTTTACCCTTCCTTACAATTCAAGGACAGTGGATAAAACCCAAGTGCCTAAAAGATGAACATAAAGGTCTTCTTCCTTGTAAATAATTG
Organism: Neophocaena asiaeorientalis asiaeorientalis; assembly: GCF_003031525.2. Lineage (NCBI taxonomy): Eukaryota > Metazoa > Chordata > Mammalia > Artiodactyla > Phocoenidae > Neophocaena > Neophocaena asiaeorientalis. Next base: position 93,152 of record NW_020174273.1, read on the forward strand.
TCAAGAAGTAGTTTCAATGTTCCTGTCTGTTCCATACCTAATTGGGAAAATAAATGAACATCTCTATGCCTACATTTCCCAATATTTGTATGACAGAATGTTAGATAATAAAAGGACTAAAGAAATCCTAAGTTAGACTAGACTAAAGGAAATTGAGGCCCAGACAGTTTGTTACTCATATGTATCCACAAACCTAATTAGCTGGAGAGCTGTTTCCCGGGTTCTTATATCAGGGGTCTTCAAGCACTCCATGGACCTCCAGAGTAGTCACTGTGTACACTGTAGACGTCTCACAGCTCATTTACTTGTATACATCAATACACAAAAATACACTATGTGCACTGTACGTTGTATATAAAGTGTACATTGTATATTTGATGCACCAGAAATTTATTTTAACACTTTTTACTATTTATCTCTTTATTTCAAGGTACTTAAGTGAATGTACTATACACTTGTCATCAATCCACATGCAAAATGATCTATATCAATTCACATATGAATTATAAGTAACCTGAATATTTCTAATGTAGAGTACTGGTAGAAAATATGTTAATATCACAAAACCAAATATTATTTTTTTTCTGGAATGAGTTGAACAATTAATTGACGCCATGTAGAACTTAAAAATTTTCATATCTGTTATTTTTGACATTTTTCCCTCATATTCTTAGTCCAATATTAAATTTAAATTGTTGCCATCATTAAGCATACATCAGCATCTTGATTTTCCTAAGTCAGTGGTTGGCATAAAAAAACTTTCTATTACTTTGAAATAACAAAGGAGGAACATATTTACAGTAAAATCCAAATTGAAGAAATTAAAAACTGGCCTAAATTCAAATATTATACACAGTCGGTCTCAGAGACAATATTAAGATTCAGTACAAAACTCCTGTCAACAGATCCTCCAAAATGCTTCTTATAGTTTTTTTGCCTTTCCGACTTATCTACTCCCGGTCTACTCTAGGTACATGTCATGACTCCCCCAAGTGCAGATCAAGCTTTTGCTACATATGTGGGTCTAGGCACTTTCCACATGCTTCTAGAATAGCATACACTTAGCCCTTCATAGCAGTTATAACACTGTATCAAAACTTCTTGTTACCTACTTCCTGTATACCCGCTATGTGAAATTACATTATTTCAGTGATGTCTATTTAAGTCTGTGTAACTAAAACCAAATGAAATGGTTTACACTAAATAATTGTCCAATAAACATTTACTACAAACTAGAAAGTTGAGAAATGAATGATGAATTACTGCTGCTTTTCAAAACTATTCTATTATAGTACTTTCAGGCCAACTGAAACTTGGGTTATGCCTCCATATCTTAAAGTCTGTATAGACTATACAGTAGGGTGGATTGTCTTACCGATTTCAACTATCCCTTCTCCTTTATAGAAGAGCATTACACATTCCTGCTCATTGCCTTACAGTACCTCATGTAAGGCATGCGCTTCTCCACCCACTCATGTTGGGCTTGATCATATGACTTATTTTGGCCAGTAGAATGTTCGCAGAAGTGACACTGTGCCAGTTCACTGCAGAAGCCATTAAGAGACATCACCTATTGCTATCAACTGTCCTGCTCTTTTCCCTCTACCATGGAAATAAATAACTCTTATAAATAAAAGTGTTGCTCCTTTCAAATAGATTATAAAATGAAGATGATAAAGCAGAGCTGAATCTCACTCCTGGGCATATACCTGGAGAAAACCATATTTCAAAAAGATACATGCACCCCAATGTTCTTTGCAGCTCTATTTACAATAGCCAAGACATGGAAGCAACCTAAATGTCCATCAATAGAGGAATGGATAAAGAAGATGTGGTACATATATAGCATGGAATATTATTACTCAGCCATAAAAAAGAACAAAATAATGCCATTTACAGCAACATGGATGGACCTAGAGATTGTCATACTGAGTGAGGTAAGTCAGACACAGAAAGACAAATATCATATAATGTCACTTATGTGTGGAATCTAAAAAAATGGGTACAAATGAACTTATTTGCAAAACGGAAGTAGAGTCACGGATGTAGAAAATAAACTTATGGTTACCAGGAGATAAGGGGAAGAGGGATGAATTGAGAGATTGGGACTGACATATACACACTAATATACATAAAATAGTTAACTAATAAGAATATGCTGTATAGCACTGGGAACTCTACTTAATACTCTGTAATGGCTTATATGGGAAAAGAATCTTAAAAAAAAAAAAGAGTGGCTATATGTATATGTATAACTGATTCACTTTGCTGTACACCTGAAACTAACACAACATTGTAAATCAACTACACCCCAATAAAAATTAAAAAAAAAAAGCAGAGCTGAGCAAAGCTTCAACAGCTAAAGCCAATAGCTGACAAAATATATTAAAATCAACAGACAAATTACAATCTACAGATAAGTAAATGTCTATTATTTTAAGTCACTGAATTTTCATTATTACATCAAATCTAACTTAAACACAGATTTTGGTGCCTAGACATTTGGGTGTTACTGCAACAAAACTGTCAAAAGATCAACCAATTATATTAAAAAACAAGCCTAAGATTATTACTTTTTCAGTCATTTTTAAAAGTATCTAGATAGAATCAGACTGAGAAAACTGGTCAGCCATCAAGGCAGATACATTCTCAGATTATTCTTCAAGTGGGTCCAAGGAGGAATTTGGAAAAAAAGACCTCCAAAGACTCAAAGAAAAATTCAGGGAGATGAGTGGGCTGGAAAGCAATACAAGAGAGGAGTTGAACTAGGACCCTACTCTCAGGATGAAAAGTGCCTGTTACGTTTGCACAGTAGGATTTCAGAATTGCTATAGGTCAATGACTGATGTGTACTTCCATTTTTCCCATTTCCAAGTCAGGGGGTTTACTGAGGTTTATTGTCTCTGTGTCATCTTTATATGTTCTTTGTGGCTATGTGTCCTCTATGGCCATGATGGATACTCACTGTTTTAGCTCATAAGTCTCTGAATCAAGAGATACTAAATACAGTAGAATATATCATGAAATTCTGGTATTGAGTCGATGCTATAATGGATGAAAATGTTGAGAGCTCCTTGGAGAGAATGGCAGTCTATTTTGTGTATAAGAAGCAAAGTGAATATTCGTGACCAAGAGTACAAACTATGTTACTTTACATTATTATTTCTCATTATTTACTCTTGCTTCCTTAATATTAGATAACATGTGTGTATATGTTTATAAATATATATGTGTGTGTGTGTGTGTGTGTGTGTATGTATCCCTATCTATTGTCCTGTTACTTACTGCTCCTCCTGTGGGAGGAGTTACATCCTCAACTCATTACTCATTGGTCAAGTCATTTAAGGTAACAGAATGTGGGCCAAAGTGACCATATGCCACATATGAACTGAAACTTTAAAATGCATCTGTTTTTCTACCAGTAATCTTGCTCTGCCACAAGAGAAGCATGTTCCAAGTAGAAACTGCCCTTTAACCTAGGTTCTAGAATGGGAAAATGGGAAAACATGTGAAGTAGAGTGGTCACAGGCTGACAGAGCTCAGTGGAGCTGCAGCAGCCAAAGCTGACTGATAGCCACCCAAATACTACGTGAATGAAAAATAAATTCTGCTGTTGTAAGCTATTAATAAGATTTGTGTGCTCTATTGTTCTTGCAGCAAAATTAACTGATACGCAAGACAATCAGATTCTTGGTTCAACTGATATACTATCCTCTGTGAACTCAAAAAATATTTACTTAGTAGCCCCAGTGTTGTAAGCACAAGTATAACTTTGTGGATATAAAGATTTTTTTTAAGATATTCTTTTTTATTGCTCATAGTAAAATGAATATTGCTGTAGTAGAGAAACATTTACAATAGAATGTGCTAAATGCTATAATTATATTGTGGTTTACATCTGTGTGGAGTCAGAAGATCACCTAAATTCACCTGGGACAGAAATACAGAATTGGGGGAAGGATGTGCAAAGCAAGTAATAACTAACCTGAATCTTGAAAGTAATCAAGGGTTCACTGAAAGGACAAATTGAGGAAATATATTACAGACTTAAGGAAACATAAGAATGAGGAGAAAATGAGATATATACGGTGTTTGTAAATCTGTCATAGAAGCCTGGGTTGTTGGTAGGTACTGTACCGAAAAGTCAGTCAGTGCCAAATTAAAATAGACCTTTCTCATTGCACTAATGAGCTTGTGATTCACCTAGTAGAATGAATGACAGCAGGATGAAAAATGGCTTATAGATCCAGGGAGAAAGAGAAAAGCAGATTGTAAAAGTGCATGCAAGAAACTGAACTAAGACACTGTCATGGGCAATTAGAGAGAGAAGTTTCCCGTTTGCTTTGGAGGAAAAAGACCAGCAGGAATTTAGTTTCACTCTGATGCCCACATGTTAGAACTAGCCAAAGAGCAAAGCTGACACTGATGTCGCTGCATCCACCCTGTGAGGATAACCGGAGGCCCAGCCTACTTCTCTTGCTCATGCTAAGACACAAAATTTAGAAATCTGCACAGCTGAGCCAAGGTCAAGGTTCAGGGAAAAAGAGTAACACTGCAGCCTCTCGAAGCCACATTGTGCCTAAGGGTAACACTGCCCCTCTGTCTACATCCTGTGATCAGGATAAAGAGGAAGTGGCAGATAACTGTCAGGGACCAGGGTGGGTAGAAGGAGGTTAGGAGAAAAGGAACGTTTCTTACTCTGGATATTGACATCATTTTTATTTTTATATTATTTTATCCACATATCCAGTGACTTTTCTTCATAATCTTTTAAGTCTCCAAGGTTCATTCTAAACTTGTTTGACCCCAACAGACAACGTGAGGAAGATTCATTATGTCTTGTTTTGGAAGTATGGAATTAGCCAGAAGGCTTGTGCAATCTCAATCATAAGGAAATAAAACATTGTATCTTAAGTTCTGTGTAAACAAGTTTGAGGAAAGGAGATAGGACATCTATAAGAAATGGGGGTAAATATTTTGCCAAAAGTTGTAGTGGTGGGGTGGAAAGTTTATCACATAAGGAGATAGCCTTAAGCCCTTTTTAGCAGATAGATATATTCAAAAGTAAGGTGTGTATGTTTATATATATATATCTTTTTTATTTTCTATGTCACAGAAAAGTCAAAAGGAAGATAGCATCATGAAACTGTAACAGTCAGAGAACAGTGAAGTAACTGTGTCATCTCAAGAAGGACTCAGAGCAACATTTAAAACAGTCTAGAAGACTTTCTGAGAACAGAAATTCTATGAGTTCAGCCTTTAAAATGTAACAAGATTTTCCCAGACACTAGGGCTGCTTACAAGAAGCAGCACAAGGGTGCGTCCTCATTTCTTTTTTCTGCCACCATCACAGAAGGAAATCTGTTACTGCCATTAATGATAAATATGGATCTGTCGACAGATCCACCTTTTTTTTCAGTCTAACATTTATTATTTACCTTTTTTTGCAACTATAAATTACAATCACTAGTACACCTGTAATTCTTTATCGTGTGTTCAACTAAAGAATAAGCAAACACAGCATAAGTCAGTGGATCTGTACACATATCCATGTTTATAATAATGGTAGTAATAACAATACTTACAATGTTAATTTTTTCACAATAGAACTTTTATTACTGCTTCAACTTTCAAGTAAAAATTGAAAAAATAAATATCACATTGTTTGTTTCCAAAGGACAAGTTAATCCTTGTTTCTGTCTGTGGAAATGAAGGAATTCTTTAACTTTTCTAACACTTAGTTCCTTACAGTGACTGGAAAGAGAACTTAAAGAGAAGGTCTTAAAATCAGGAAGACAGAAGAGATAGAAGAGGGAAGACTTGAGAATTCTCTAAGCATAAGGTTATCTTAGGAGGAAAACCAACAAAAGAATTAGAACATAATAAAAAGGACCAAGGAAGTAAGCAAAGCTTTGATGAAGAGACATCTAACTCCCTTTGTGAGCAGGAGGTCTGAGCTCCCCAAAGAGAGTAGTGATAAAGACAGGAACAGATCGATGAAAGATTTGAGACCTGGGGAATGGCTAGCACTTTGATTTGGGGGATGATTTTAACTCAGAAAGTTTGAGAGATAAATGTAGTATTATCTGCATAAAGCATAGTGTGTGGAAGAAAACAGAGCCCTGTGACAAAGACTCGTATTGAAAACCTGAAAATTTCTGAGGATAAAACTGCAGGATGTTCATAGATGATCACCAGAACCTCAGAATAAGAACCAAAGGAACGGGGCTTCCCTGGTGGTGCAGTGGTTGAGAGTCCACCTGCTGATGCAGGGGACGTGGGTTCGTGCCCCAGTCCGGGAAGATCCCACATGCCGCAGAGCAGCTGGGCCCGTGAGCCATGGCCGCTGAGCCTGCGGGTCCGGAGCCTGTTCTCCGCAACGGGAGAGGCCACAACAGTGAGAGGCCCGCGTACCGCGAAAAAAAAAAAAAAAAAGAACCAAAGGAAGTATTTAATTTGCACACATTTTATAGAGGAGCAGGGGGTAAACTCTGCATAGCTGACCCAGGTTTGCCTGTATAAACAGAATGTGGAATTCTTAAAAATCAGATTTCATTTTTAGAAATCAAATGAGATTAAGGAAATGACAGAAAATGGATGGAAGGATCTGATAAAAAGATAAACAAGTCTGTTGTAACTAGTTTTCTTTTTTGAGTATGTGTCTCATTTTCTGCTTCACATCCAGGGCTCTATGATAGTGAACACTTTCTGAACTGAGTCCTTTTTTTGGTTTTGTCTGTCAATTACTTTCTATAGCAGTTACATGTTCTCTTAGCTTCCACAGTAATATTTACGATTCATGTGTCTGGAGGTTAAGGAAGCAAGTGGTGGTCTGCATGCCATAAATTAATGCTGTCTGTATAAAATTCATTACTCTGCTTTCACATACTGGGAAGGAATAATAATAATAAAAATAATAAAATTGCTGTCATTATCTGTGTCCTTTGCCGGCTGAGGCTGACATGTAACAGCAGGTGCTTTAGAAAGAAATGCTGTTGGTGCTTGTAAAGGCTGGCAAGCCACAGCTCCATCCCTTTTGCTTAAGGAAACAACATTGTTTCCTTTGATGTTGGACTGTCGGGAGGGATTTTTGAAGAACAGCTCAGACAAACGAAGTGGCACAACATGAAAACGATTTCAGAACCAGGAGTGACTACAGAATGTGAGAACATCACTGGTCAACGATCACATGAGAAGGGTCTTTTTAATGATCTGTCCTTAAGTAAACTTGCTAATCATAAAAACCTCTGCCTTAGTCAGTTCCACTTGTTAGAGATATGACTGGATATACTTAAACAGCCGAAAGCTCTGCATATGTGTAAATCAAAGCACGTCTCTGGACATTACATTGAAATATCCAGGATTAAGTGCAGGGTTTTGTTTAACCAGATGGTCATTTAAAAATGTTACTGTCATTTACAAAGCCATTTCCAGAACATATAGTCATAACTGACATTTCTTTAGGTCCTTACAGATTTCAAAGTGCTTTTACTCAAGTTATTTTATTTGATCCTCAAACAGACATAAGGAACAATATCACAATTCCAGTGTTCCCTAGGAACAAAATGAGGCTCAGAGAGGCTGAGTTCTGCCCAAAGTCATATATTCAGTGAGGAGCAGCCCTGTCACAAGAATTCTGATCTCAGCCCAGCCCTAAGACAGTTTTCTATACTTCAATATGTTATGTCCAAGTGTTTTGAGATATTTCCAAGAGAATCTATGATTATTTGTAGGGGGTGGGGAGAGAAGCTGATATCTGTTGCATCAACAGAAGTACCTGTGTCTGCACCCATCCTTACCTCGTTCTTTATGTCTCAGAAGATCTTAAAGCAGCTGCATTCACTCACCATTTCATCCCTAGAACATGGAGAAATCTCCTGAACCCAGAAGTTGAACAAGCAGACTTCTGGTTTCCAGTTCTGCACATAAGAAGCTTGCATGTCACCACTCCGTCCTAACAGGTGAAAAGCTGAACAGACTGAAAAATCAACAACTCTTCTTGGATACTAAAAGAGGGGCAGATACAGAACGAACTGCTGCTCCCAAGACTAGAGAGGCCAACAGGCAAATGCAGGAAGTCATGGCTTCCTTGAGGAGAGACACCTGAGCAGATGTCACGGGTGGAAGCCAGTGCAGAAGTAGGAAAACCTGACCTGTAATTGAGGAAGTGCTGGAGGCACTGGGTGGGCAAGTCTGAGAGTTAAAAGCTTCAACGAGACTCAGTCATAGGGGCACCCAAAATGCCGTGAGATTTACCTCCAGGAGCTCGGCCAGGTTCCCAGTGTACATATCTGAGAAAAATTCCCTCATGGTTTCTAACAGGGGAAGGGTAAAGAAAACATTGTAAAATAAGTCAGAGTGCTATGTTCTTCTTAACAAGGCTGCCTTCAGGGGAAACTAGTTAACCAAAGCCTAACCTGCTGGGTAGTTATCTGAGCCTAAGCGACCTGGGGAGGGGAAACACCCAACTCCAGCCCATTCTAGCCATCCTATTCCAACTAAGGGGGGAGAAAAAACTGGGAAACACTTGTGAAGTTCACAGTCCAGAGGCATATGATTACTAAAAGACTGAATTAATCATTGGCTATATAGAAGGCTTCACCTCCCCAGAAACCTGACCATCAGATTACTAAAGGCCTATTCAAAACAGTTCCTTTTAACACAGTACATCATGTCTGGCTATCAAGAAAAAATTACAAAGCATGCTAAAAGGCAAAAATCACAATTTGAAGACAGAAAGCATCAGAACCAGACATGGCAGAGATGTGGGAATGATCAGACCAGGAATTTTAAACAACTATGATTAAACACGCTAAGGGCTGTACTTAAGTCAAATAGACAATATGCAAGAGCAGATGAAAACAGTGTAAGCAGACAGAAGGAAACCCTAAGAAAGAACCAAAACAAAATGTTAGAGATTAAAAAACAACAACAACAACACTGTAACAGAAATTTAAAATGTCTTTGATGGACTTATTAGTAGACTAGACATGGCTGAAAAAAAAAGCTCTGAGCTTTAGGGTATCTCAATACAAATCTCCCAAACTGAAAAGGAAAGGGAACAAAGACTGAAAAAGAAAAGAACAGAATATCCAAGGACTGAGGGACAACTACAAAAGGTGTAACATGCACATAATGGGAATAACAGAAAGAGAAGAGAGAGAGAAAGGGATAGAAGAAATATTTGAGATAATAATGGCTGAGAATTTCCCCCCAATTAAGGTCAGACACCAAAACCACAGATTCAGGAAGCTCAGAGAACAACAACAGGATGAACGTCAAAAAAACTACACCTAGGCATATCATTTTCAAACTAGATACAATCAAAGATAAAGAAAAATCCTGACAGAACCCCTAGGGGAAAAACATGTACAGATGAACAAAGATAAGGATTCCATGTGACTTCTCTTCAGAAACCATGCAAGCAGAAAGAGAGTGGGGTGAAATAGTTAACGTGTTGAGGGAAAAGAAGCCTTAAAGTTGTACAATATATGTTTGCTAAAATAATTAAACTGAACAGGTCTGTAAATAGGATTTATTTAAAACTAACGCTTCTCCCAAAAGTGAAATTCTATATATCTCAGGGGACGACTGAATCATTGTTCATTCCCCAGGCTCCAGTCCCAACCCACCTTCTACCCCACCAACATCCACCAATGATAGTAAAAATTCAAAGAAAACATATTCAAAGTCAAGTCACCAATTTGGGACAGGACTTTGTGTAGTCTGAAAAATTACTGACTCAGTAATCCTTGCTTCCTAAATGCTAAAAACATGTTAGGAAAACATATGTAAAGGGAATACAGGGGCTATGGGAAGGAACAATATCTTAGCTTTCATTAGATTTGCAAATGAGGTCACTGACTTCAAAATATGCTTGAGTGTCTTCTCTGTTCATAAATAAAGCAACTATGAAAGGACCTTCAAGACGGTGGAAGAATAAGACGTGGACATCACCTTCCTCCCCACAAATACATCAGAAATACATCTACATGTGGAACAACTACTACAGAATACCGACTGAAGGCTGGCAGAAGACCTCAGACCTCCCAAAAGGCAAGAAACTCCCTACGTACCTGGGTAGGGAAAAAGAAAAAAGAAAAAACAGAGACAAAAGAATAGGGACGGGACCTGCACCAGTGGGAGGGAGCCGTGAAGGAGGAAAGTTTCCACACACTAGGAAGCCCCGTCGAGGGCAGAGACTGCGGGTGGCAGAGAGGGGGAGCTTCGGAGCCGCAGAGGAGAGCACAGTAACAGGGGTGTGGAGGACAAAGCAGGGAGATTCCCACACAAAGAATCGGTGCCAACCGGCACTCACCAGCCCGAGAGGCTTGTCTGCTCACCCACCAGGGCGGGCGGGGCTGGGAGCTGAGGATCGGGCTTCGGAGGTCAGATCCCAGGGAGAGGACTGGGGTTGGCTGCGTGAACACAGCCTGAAGGGGTTACTGCACCACGGCTAGCCGGGAGGGAGTCCGGGGAAAAGTCTGCACCTGCCGAAGAGGCAAGAGACTTTTTCTTTCCTCTGTTTCCTGCTGCACGAGGAGAGGGGATTAAGAGCGCAGCTTAAAGGAGCTCCAGAGACGTGCGCGAGCCCCGGCTAACAGCGCGGACCCCAGAGACGGGCATGAGAGGCTAAGGGTGCTGCTGCCGCCACCAAGAAGCCTGTGTGCGAGCACAGGTCACTATCCACAACCCCCTTCAGGGGAGCCTGTGCAGCCCGCCACTGCCAGGGTCCCGGGATCCAGGGACAACTTCCCTGGGAGAACACATGGCACGCCTCAGGCTGGTGCAACGTCACAACAGCCTCTGCCACCACAGGCTCGCCCCGCATCCGTACCCCTCCTTCCACACGGCCTGAGGGAGCCAGAGCCCCCAGTCAGCTGCTCCTTTAACCCCATCCTGTCTGAGCGAAGAACAAATGCCCTCAGGAGACCTACACGCAGAGGCAGGGCCAAATCCAAAGCTGAACCCCAGGAGCTGTGCGAACAAAGAAGAGAAAGGGAAATCTCTCCCAACAGCCTCATGAGCAGCAGATTAAATCTCCACAATCAACCTGATATACCTGCATCTGTGGAATACCTGAATATACAACGAATCATCCCAAATTGAGGAGGTGGACTTTGAGAACAATGATATATATATTTTTTTTTTCCCTTTTTCTTTTTGTGAGTGTGCATGTGTATGCTTCTGTGTGTAATTTTGTCTGTATAGCTTTCCTTTTACCATTTGTCCTACAGTTCTGTCTGTCCATTTTGTTTTTTTTTTTAGTATAGTTTTAGTATGTGTTATCATTTGTGGATTTGTTTTTTGGTTTGCTTGCTCTTTACTTTCTTTCTTTTATATTTTTATTTATAAAATTTTCTTTAATAATTATTTTTACTTTAATAACTTTATTATATTTTACTTTACTTTATTTTATCTTCTTCTTTCTTTCCTCCTTTTTTCTTCTCCCTTTTATTCTGAGCCATGTGGATGACAGGCTCTTGCTCCTCCAGCCAGACGTCAGGGCTGTGCCTCTGAGATGGGAGAGCCAAGTTCAGGACACTGGTCCCCAAGAGACCTCCCAGCTCCACATAATATCAACTGGTGAAAATCTCCCAGAGATCTCCATCTCAACACCAAGACCCAGCTCCACTCAACGACCAGCAAGCTACAGTGCTGCACACCCTATGCCAAACAATTAGCAAGACAGGAACACAACCCCACCCAGTAGCAGACAGGCTGCCTAAAATCATAGTAAGTCCACAGACACCCAAAACACACCACCAGATGTGAACCTGCCCACCAGAAAGACAAGATCCAGCCTCATCCACCAGAACACAGGCACTAGTACCCTCCACCAGGAAGCCTACACAACCCACTGAACGAACCTTAGCCACTGAGGACAGACAGCAAAAACAACGAGAACTACAAACCTGCAGACTGTGAAAAGGAGACCCCAAACACAGTAAGTTAAGCAAAATGAGAAGACAGAGAAACACACAGCAGTTGAAGGAGCAAGATAAAAACCGACCAGACCTAACAAATGAAGAGGAAATAGGCAGTCTACCTGAAAAAGAATTCAGGATAATGATAGTAAAGATGATCCAAGATCTTGGAAATAGAATAGAGAAAATACAAGAAACATTTAACATGGACCTAGGAGAAATAAAGAGCAAACAAACAGTGACGAACAACACAATAAATGAAATTAAAAATTCTCTACAAGGGATCAATAGCAAAATAACGGAGGCAGAAGAACAGATAACTGACCTGGAAAATAAAATAGTGGAAATAACTACTGCAGAGCAGAATAAAGAAAAAATAATGAAAAGAATCGAGGACAGTCTCAGAGACCTCTGGGACAGCATTAAACTCACAAAAGTTCGATTTATAGGGGTCCCAGAAGAAGAGAAAAAGAAAGGGACTGAGAAAATATTTGAAGAGATTACAGTTGAAAACTTCCCTAATATGGGAAAGGAAATACTTAAGTCCAGGAAGCACAGAGAGACCCATACAGGATAAATCCAAGGAGAAACACGCCAAGACACATATTAATCAAACTGTCAAAAATTAAATACAAAGAAAACATATTA
>NW_020174273.1:105774-106016 GCF_003031525.2 Neophocaena asiaeorientalis asiaeorientalis
TAGGGACACATACAGACTGAAAGTGAGGGGATGGAAAAAGAGATTCCATGCAAATGGAAATCAAAAGAAAGCTGGAGTAGCAATTCTCATATGAGAAAAAGAGACTTGAAAAGAAAGACCACTGCAAGAGACAAAGAAGGATGCCACATAATGATCAAGAGATCAATCCAAGAAGAAGATATAACAATTGTAAATATTTATGAACCCAACATAGGAGCACCTCAATACATAAGGCAAATACT
>NW_020174273.1:106059-118366 GCF_003031525.2 Neophocaena asiaeorientalis asiaeorientalis
ATCTCAATAGATGCAGAGAAAGCTTTCAACAAAATTCAACACCCATTTATGATAAAAACTCTCCAGAAAGGAGGTATAGAGGGAACTTTCTTCAACATACTAAAGGCCATATATGACAAACCCACAGTCAACATCATCTTCAATGGTGAAAAACTGAAAGCATTTCCACTAGGATCAGGAACAAGCCAAGGTTGCCCACTCCCACCACTATTATTCAACATAGTTTTGGAAGTTTTAGCCACAGCAATCAGAGAAGAAAAAGAAATAAAAGGAATCCACATCGGAAAAGAAGAAGTAAAGCTGTCACTGTTTGCAGATGACATGATACTATACATAGAGAATCCTAAAGATGCTACCAGAAAACTACTAGAGCTAATCAATGAATTTGGTAAAGTGGCAGGATACAAAATTAATGCACAGAGATCTCTAGCATTCCTATACACTAATGATGAAAAATCTGAGAGTGAAATCAAGAAAACACTCCCATTTACCATAGCATCAAAAAGAATAAAATATCTAGGAATAAACCTACCTACGGAGACAGAATACCTGTATGCAGAAAATTACACAACACTGATGAAATAAATTAAGGATGATACAAATATATGCCGAGATATACCATGTTCTTGGATTGGAAGAATCAATATTGTGAAAATGACTATACTACCCAAAGCAATCTACAGACTCAATGCAATCCCTATCAAACTACCACTGGCATTTTTCACAGAACTAGAATAAAAAAGTTCACAATTTCTATGGAAACACAAAATACATACTACAAAGCTACAGTAATCAAAAAAGTATGGTACTGGCACAAAAACAGAACTATAGATCAATGGAAGAGGATAGAAAGCCCAGAGATAAACCCACTCACATATGGTCATCTTATCTTTGATAAAGGAGGCAAGAATATACAGTGGAGAAAAGATAGCCTCTTCAATAAGTGGTGCTGGGATAACTGGGCAACTACATGTAGAAGAATGAAATTAGAATGCTCTCTAACACCATACACAAAAATAAACTCAAAATGGATTAAAGACCTAAATGTAAGGCCAGACACTATTAAAGTCTTCGAGGAAAACACAGGCAGGACACTATATAACATAAATCTCAGCAAGATCCTTTTTGACCCACCCCCTAGAGAAATGGAAATGAAACCAAAAATAAACAAATGGGACAAAACCTATGAATGGATAAAGAATGTGGCACGTATATACAATGGAATATTACTCAGCCATAAAAAGAAACAAAATTGAGTGTTTTGTAGTGAGGTGGATGGACCTAGGATTTGTCATATAAAGTAAAGTCTAAGAGAAAAACTAATACCGTATGCTAACACATATATATGGAATCTTAAAAAAAAAAATGGTCATGAGGAACCTAGGGGCAAGATGGGAAGAAAGACACAGACCTACTAGAGAATGGACTTGAGGATACAGGGAGGGGGAAGGGTAAGCTGGGATAAAATGAGAGAGTGGTATGGACATATATACACTCCCAAATGTAAAATAGCTAGTGGGAAGCAGCTGCAGAGCCCAGGGAGATCAGCTCAGTGCTTTGTGACCACCTAGCAGGGTGGGGTAGGGAGGGTGGGAGAGAGGGAGATGCAACAGGTAAGAGATATGGGAACATATGTATACGTATAACTGATTCACTTTGTTATAAAGAAGAAAGTAATACACCATTGTAAAGCAATTATACTTCAATAAAGATGTTAAAAATAAATAAAGCAACTATGTTTTCTAATATCATGTGGAAATAAAGTTTTAAATCTGGGTGAAACCTGTGTGTCCTCACTTGTATTCCAATTTTGTTTCTGTTACAAAAGTTGGGTAGTGATAAATAACTTTAGTGTTAAGTTTAATAACTTTTTTCCCTTTAAAAAATCACAAAGAAGTGACAATTTCCATGTCATTATTAGGACTAGGCACCTAATAATATAGGAATCCTAATAACATCAGGTTGGAACGGATTGTTATTTACTTGGCTGTGTTAGGTCTTAGTTGTGGCACGCGGGATCTTTGTTTTGGCATGTGGGATTTTTTTTTTGTAGTGTGCAGGCTCTTTGTTGCAGCGTGTAGGCTTCTCTCTAGTTGTGGCCCACGTGCTCTAGAGCGCGAGGGCTCAGTAGTTGTGGCATGCGGGCTTAGTTGCCCCGAGGCATGTGGGATCTTAGTTCCCCAACCAGGGATCGAACCTGCATCCCCTGCACTGGAAGGCAGATTCTTGACCACTGGACCACCAGGTAAGTCCCAAGAATGGATTATTTAAAATGTTTATATTTATGGTCTCAAGCCCCCAAATCCTATGTTTCACACTTTAGCCTAGATTAGGTCCCTCTATATTCCCTTGGTGTTTATGAAGTATGTGCATGTGAGCATGTGCGTACGTGTGTGTGTGTGTGTGTGTGTGTGTGTGTGTGTAGGGATAAAGGACCATGCATAATGAATTTGTTAAAATTAGTATTCTCTTAATTATCATTAATGATTTGTCTTAAAATTTCTATTTCACATTACAAAAGATGAGTAGTTTAATACAGTGTGTTAAGCCATCAAATATATCTTATGCAGTCCATGGTAATTATTTTTCCTGAAAGCCTAAGTTTTCATTAAATCTTATAATCACATAGGGAGTGCAGTTAAATAGAATATTTGTAAGTTTATAGCACATTAATTCAACAGCCCATCACTGCGGAAATATATAAATGTGAAAATGTGACCAAAATGTCAATACATTCCCAATATAGCAAATAAATCTGAAAATATCTTATGATTTATAAATAATCAAATGGGAGCATAAATGAAATGAATAAACTTCTTTTTTCATCTTTGAACTTGTTTTGGTAGTTCCCTCTTACTGAAATAATCTTTGGCATTCTCTTTCAAAAATTTCCAGTCAAATTCTAAGACCCATTTTAAATGTCATTTCCCCCAGAAAGCATTTCTCAATTGTGTTACACAAAATTAATCCTCCCCTTAGTTCTTGTGAACACCAGGTAATAGTATGTCAAAACACACAGCATGGGGCTTCCCTGGTGGCGCAGTGGTTGTAGTGAGGTGGATGGACCTAGGATTTGTCATATAAAGTAAAGTCAGAAAGAGAAAAACTAATACCGTATGCTAACACATATATATGGAATCTAAATCTAAGTCTGCCTGCCGATTTAGGGGACACGGGTTCGTGCCCCGGTCTGGGAAGATCCCACATGCCACAGAGCGGCTGGGCCCGTGAGCCATGGCCGCTGAACCTGCGTATCCGGAGCCTGTGCTCTGCAACGGGAGAGGCCACAGCGGTAAGAGGCCCGCGTCCCGCAAAAAAAAAAACCCACAATAAAACCCACACAGCAGCCAATAGAGTGATGTGTGTAAGAGGAAAATCTGCATCCTACTTATCTTTCCATATCTTTCACCTAACATATCTCCAGATACTTAGTCAATGCTAAATGAACATTTGTTGAATAAATATAAGGAAGAAAGTGAAAGAATTCTCCCTTTTTTAAGCATGAATTATGTATCATGCACCATGCTAGGCATCAAGGATATACAGATGTTGCCCTCATAGCTGGCAGGCTGTTAGCAGGATTCTTATTATGCAGGAGCCCCTGGTTATAACTTTCTATGCCTTAAAAATCTCTGTCTTAAAAGTTTGGAGAAGAGTTGAAAAATATTGTTTATTGAGTTCCTTTTTTTAGGCCAAACACCATATATGTTACTTCCGTAATCCTGTAAGTAACTGTGATTACTACATACGCTGACTTCTCTTTTTTGTACCCTACTCTCTCCCTAATCATAAGAAATATGGCCCAATTGCACTATAATATTCTCCATCTTCATCTTCCCTTCCTACCCTTTCATTCAACAGCTACCATCATCAATAACCTTTCTAATCATGGGAGCTCTAATTGCCAAGTATAAACAATATTTTTTCACTCTATCTTCAACATCTCTATTGCTCATTACCCCTGCTTACCTCTACTATGTTCATTTTATAAGTCACAACATAACTATTTTTTGTATTTATTTAGCTGACCTTTTCTGACCACTTCTTACAACCTGGACACTTTGCTACAGGTTACATACATTGTACTAATTTAATCTAACAAAATTTTATTAAGGACATTTGCTTTTATTCTAAAAATTGTCTCTGTATTGTATTGAGAGGAAACTGAGGCTCAGAAAAGTTAAAGGAATTTCCCCAAACTCAAACAACTGGTGACCAGAGTAACTGAGATTCCAACTTAAATCTACTATCTGATCCCAACCCCTCTATGTATATATCCTTAACGACTGGATTACATACCCACAGACCACTCCTTCTCTTGTCTCTGATTAGAGTCATCCTCTTTTGTGAATTTGCTTGGTGTATCCTCAAGTTTGTTATAATAATAATGCTTTATATACTTTCCCCACATTCTTGTCACACTGCCTCTCACACTTATGCTAAAATTTGGGGACACCTCTCCATCTCAGCCTACTCTCCCTGATAACTCTCCATCACCTGAGGTTTCAGCTGAAAGGATGGACACGGCCTCCATTTAAATACAAATGGTTCTGCCTTTTTACCAACAGATGGTTTGATAAAGGATGAACAGCTGACCTAGTCCTTGTAAATGAGTTATCATCCAATAATTTGTTTCTATAACATAGGTGAGTAGGACATAACAGTGAGATACAGCCAAGAGCCATGCTGTGTCAAACAGACAGAGAGTAACCTCAATTCCTGAATTATCAGATCGTAAATCAGGTCATCTAATAGGGTTGAGTGATACATATTCCTTGGCTGCTAAGAGGTAAACCTATGAATTTCTTTTTAGGTTTCATCTGGTTTTTGTCCTCTGCAGGTAACAATCACTATGAGAGAAAGAATTTAGTTGTAAGCATTAAACACTTGGAAGTGAGACTACATACAGCAGAGTGAGGTTTTCCCAGTCCTGGGGCATAAATATATCACCACTAAGTAATAAGCACCAATCAACTAATTAACCTGTCCCCTGAGATTTTTAGGATCACAGACCTTGTGTCACATGAAGTTGATGCTTTAGGGGAATCAAATACAACTGTAGCTTAATTCATAAGAAAAAGAGAAAAAATTTAGTCTAAGATTGGGCAGCTTAAAACAGAAATGAGAATGAGAAATGAATTCATACCCTAATGGAAAAAAAAATACTGTGGGGCTCAAATTGATGCCTTGCCAGAAAGCAATCATTTCCCATTCTAACTTACTGGGTGTCTTATTGTTTGACCTATATTTATAAGGTCTACTGATTCCCCAGTAGGATCATCCTAGCAAATTAAACATGGACATATGAGAGGACTTTAGGACCTGTAGAAACACATCCACCTGGATTCTTCTAACGTGCATCCTGTGTGAAAGCTTCCTGTAGGTATATCCCTTGGAAAAGCCTAATTAGTGTTGCTCTGTGACAGGGGACATGCAGCGATAAGCTAAAGCATATTATGGAAGAAAAGTCCCTGCAGCCCCACTCCCACAGAACACTGTTAAGTCACCAGTGCCCTCAGACTAGAAGAGGCATGGGGAAGGCCACGTGTTCACTAAGCAATGAAGCTTTTCATTTTGGTCATTCTAGAACAGTTACTTGCAAGGTAGCCAAGTTGGAGAGTGATTCATGGGCAGATCTGATCAGGAAAACAAAACAAAACAAAACTGGAATTGATATAGAGTTCATGGAATGTTCAACAGGGAAATTTTAGGTAAAACAAAACCATGTAAACACACACACATACACAGACCTAAGTTTAGCAGACACAAGCATGTGCTTCATGTTATCCAAATGAAGCGAAGTATCTCATCTCTTTAGGTAACAAAAAAGTCTGAAAACAATGATAATTCAGTGAGACTTCATAATTACACAGCCCCTCTCCAGCATTTCCTTCAGAGGAGTTTGGAAGCACAGAGACCAGGTCAGCCTTCCTTATATAAACAACCCACTAGGCAGTCAGATTTGCTAAACAAGAACATTCTCCCTTGCAGGTTTCAGTTCTCTGATCTGATGCTCTGGCAAGTTGCTGCCCCAGAGAGCTCTTCCTGGCCCTACCAAATTTTACTTCTGTGACTGAGAAAGTCACCTTGTCCTTGTGTCATTCATATTCCATAAGGATACGAGCATCATCTCCCACAGAGATATTTGTAAAGATTAAATGAGTTAACAGATATACAGTGTTTTGAAGAGTCCTGGGTATATTATAAGCACATGGAAACAAGTTAACTCCTATGGACTCTCTCTTATAAATGAGGAAACAAAGCACAGAGTTGTGAAATAACAGACACACAGTTATACCACTAGTAAATGCTAAGGCTAGAAATTAAATGCAGGCATATCTGATTCCAAAAATTATTTTCTTAATAACTTTTCATAACCATATTGTGTTTCTTTGTCCAAAATTGTGTATCTGTAGCTTTGGGGGTGATTATTTTTTTCTCATTTAGCTCAAATTTTACAGGATAATGAGAAGAAGCACCTGGTCTGTTCTTGAGGGCCAGAGAAGGAGTAACAGCTGAGATAACATCACTTTGCAAATGGGATGCAGTATGTGGTGTGGCCGTACATAATCTTCCATTGTGGACAGAATGAGTATAGTTGTAGTTGAAATAGTAACAGCTAGATCATATCAGGTGAAGGCCAATTTAAATTTTAGTCATGGGAAAAATACTTTCTAGACAAATAGTAGAATATAGTAAAAAATTTGGAAGTGTCTTCATCTTTTTCTTCCATTGCATTTCTCTAGTTAAAAATAAGGGAGGATGTATAATCCAGTTATATCCATTTCTCACCATACAAATGAGAGAAACATGACACACAAAGGCATAAGAATAAAAGTATTCAAACAAAGAAATGAAGATAAGGGTCATTGTTTTGTTGTCCCAAAGAGTAAAATAATCATACTCAAAATGTCTGAAGCTAACTCTATTCCTTGTTCTTGGAATCTATTGTATTCACTTTATCTTGTCCAATAAATTCTGTGTTTTATTTAATCTAACTCTGCCCACCATCCACTCCCCTGATGACGATCTTACAAAAATCCCAAGCTCACCCTGAAGTATCAAATGTATTAGCCTCCTTCTCACCTCCTCAGTCCGCTCCTGTATCACGCAGGCAACTTCATCTCAGCATGATCAAAGCTGGATCTGCTGCAGTTTAGCTAACAGTTCAAAGAGTAGGTCCTGGAGTCAGACTGCCTAGGATGCTGCATACTGGCTGTACTATGGTGTGACTTTCAAACTGTGTGACTTTGGTGTTTCTTAGACTCTCTGTGCCTCAGTCTCATAGCTCTAAAACACACTCCAGCAGTACCTATTTCAGCTCGTTTGTGTAGGGTTTAAATGAGATAATAGAACAGTGGCTGGTACATGGTAGGAGCAAAATAAATGTCAGCTATTAGTTATTATCTATCTCCCTCCTGCATCCTCTATTTATATTGTAGATCTAGTAACTCAAAGTAGAAACCTAAAAATTATCTATTTGTATTTCCTCATTTTGATTCACTAATCTCTTCATGAATATCTGTTTTAATTGTACAACTTTATGGTACATTTCATGTATGGAAGAATAAGCTCTCTCATCGTTCTTCCTTTTCAAAATTTTATTAGCTACCATTAAAGGTTTTCTAAATATCTTATATTAATATTTTTCCTTGGAAATTTTTGTTGAAAGTACATATAATTTATAGCTCAATTTAGGAAGAAATGACATGTTGAAACTATTAAAGATTCTATCAGGAACATGGCATCCGTCTCTCGTTCTTAGTAATTAGATAGTTAGTAATTAGATAATATAAATAAGTAAATAGTCAAATATGTATAGCCTTCATTATATGGGTTGTGTACATTTTATATAAATTTAATTTAAAATAAACTCATTAAAATTGTACATTTCTATGACTGACTTGTGCCCCTCCCCAAATTCATATGTTGAAATTCTAACCCCCCAACGTGACTGCCTTTGGAGATAGAGCCTGTAAGGAGGAAATTAAATTTAAATGAATTAGTAAGGGAGGGGTCCTGATCCAAAGTACCATTGCCCTTGTAAGAAGAGACACCTGAGCGCTCAAGTGGTCTCCCCACCTCATTTTCTCTCATTCTCTCACTCCCCACTCGCCCCACACACAAAGAAGAATCATGTGAGCGCTGAGTCAGAAGGCAGCTAGCTGCAAGCCAAGAGAAGAGGACTCAGAATGAAACCAACTTTGCCTACCACTGATCTAGGACTTGCTAACCTCCAGAATTGTGAGAAATAAATTTTTACTGTTTAAGCTGCCTAGTCTATGGTATTTTGTATGGCAGCCCTAGTGTCATACATATATTCACTATCCTGCTCGTACATCATTCAGCAGCCCTTCATTTGTTCCCTGCCCCATTCTTTTTACTTCAGCAATCTGAATTTCTCAGTTCTCTGTCCTCACTTCCTTTCAGTGGTGTCTTTTAGGTCTAGAATGCACTTCTCCTTTGTTGGCATTTCATCCCAAAAGTCTCCTAGAGTTTCTTTATTATCTTACAAAATATATTTTATTCTTCCACATTATTTTACCATGGTATACTATAATGATATCTTTGTTTCCCTTTCAAATTGTGTTGCATGAGTTTCTTGAAAGGATGGTCTGCGCTTTATTCATCTTCACATTATTTTTGTATAAAACAATTGCTTAATTAATACATTAAGGAATACATTTCCTCCACCAAAGGTAACATTGCTTTAAATATTCTAAAACTTATCAGCTATGTCTGAATGATTTTGAAGAACAGTCCTATATATCAGCCTGCTCCTTAATAGTTATCTATTTTCTCTTTACTGGAGTTTAAGCAAACAATTTTATTATATTTTTAGTTTCAATAATGTTTTATTTAATGCAACATGTCCAACATATCATTTTGACATTGTAATCAATATGAAAAACAATTTATTTCTTTTACTTAACAGAAATTTCTTTTCACACAGTTCTGAAGGCTGGAAAGTCCAAGATCAAGGTTCTGGCAGGACTGGGTTTCTGGTAAGAGTTCTCTTCCTGGTTTGCAAATATCTGCCTTCTCAATATGTCCTCATATGGCAGAGAGAGGGAGAGAGGGAGAGAGAGGCAGGGTGGGGAAGAGCGATCTGGTGTCTTTTCCTCTTTTATAAGGATACCAGTTCTACTGGATCAGAGCTCCACCTCTATGACCTCATTTAATCTTTATCACCTCCTTAAATATTGTCACACAGCTGGGTTAGGGTTTTATCACATAAATTTTGGAGGACATAATTTGGTCAGAATGGCCATCATCAAAAAGTCTACAAACAATAAATGCTGGAGAGGGTGTGGTAAAAAGTGAATCCTCCTACACTGTTGGTGGGAATGTAAACTGGTACAACCACTATGGAGAAGAGTATGGAGGTTCCTTAAAAAACTAAAAATAGAACTACCATATGATCCAGCAATCCCACTCCTGGGCATATATCCAGAGAAAACAGTAATTCAAGAAGATACATGAACCTCGATATTCATTGCAGCAGTTATTTACAGCAGCAGTTATTTACAATAACCAAGACATGGAAGCAACCTAAATGTCCATTGACAGATGAATGGATAAAGAAGATGTGGTGGGCTTCCCTGGTGGTACAGTGGTTGAGAGTCCGCCTGCCGATGAAGGGGACACAGGTTCGTGCCCCGGTCCAGGAGGATCCCACATGCCGCAGAGCAGCTGGGCCCGTGAGGCATGGCCGCTGAGCCTGCGCATCCGGAGCCTGTGCTCCGCAACGGGAGAGGCCACAACAGTGAGAGGCCCACGTACCACAAAAAAAAAGAAAAAGAAAAAGAAGATGTGGTATATATACACAATGGAATATTACTTAGCCATAAAAAGGAATGAAATAATGCCATTTGCAGCAACATGGATAGACCTAGAGATTATCATACTAAGTGAAGTATGTCAGACTGAGAAAGACAAACATCATATGATATCACTTAAATGTGGAATCTAAAAAGATGATACAAATGTACTTAATTACAAAACAGAAACTGACTCACTGACTTCAAAAACAAACATATGGTTACCAAAGGGGAAAGGTGAGGAGGAGGGATAAATTAGGAGTTTGAGATTAACATACACACACTACTATATAAAAAATAGATAGTCAACAAGGATCTACTGCATAGCACATGGAACTCTACTCAATATTCTATAATAACCTATATGGGAAAAGAATCTGAAAAAGAATGGATATATGTATAATATAACTGAATCACTTTGCTGCACACCTGAAACAAACATAACATTATAAATCAACTATACCTCAATATAAAATAAATTTTAAAAAATAGTAATCATTAGAAACCTGGAGGAAAACAGCCAAAAAACATATGAAAAGATGTTCAACATCACCAGTCATTAGAGAAATGCAAAAAGAATCAAATAAGTGGAGAGTATTTCATGTTCATGTATAGTAAGATTCAATATTGTCAAGATATGAGTTCTTTCCAAATTGACCTATAGATTCAGTGCAATCCCAATAGAAATTCTAGCAAGTTAAATTATGGATATCAACAACCTGATTCTAAAGTTTATTTAAGAAATAAATAATAACACTTCTATATTATCTAATTCTTTGAGAAAATAGTATCTATTTAATAATAGCATTTCCCTGATTCAAAAATCAGACAAATATATTACCAGAAAAGAAAATTCAACAGATCAATAGCCTTCATTGCTAAGGAAACAATTTAGAAACACTTCTGGATATCCAGTGACATCAGTTATGTGACAGAAGAGTTAGTGTTAAGGTATTAATCCAGATGATCAGGAAACGATGCTATGATGATTTCTCTAGTGCTGACATTAAAAACGACAAAACAACTGTTTATAAGACGAATATACATATAAAAAGGTACATTCACCATAAGGTTTAGTTTCATGAAATATCATAAAGTGTGTTCCCCCATGTAATTAATATATAAAGCAAGAAATAGAAGCTCACTTGTTCTGCCTCCAATCCTGCTCTCTCCTTTTTCCGAAAGTTACCTACTATTCTGACCACTAACAACTTAGTGTGGTTCTGCTTTCTTTCAAACTTACTGTAAATGGAATAGTATATACTATGTGTTTTCTTTGCCTGGCTTCTCTTCCGTTGCCCAGTATTGGTTTGGTAAGTCACTTAAGATTCTTTTGTCAATCTATTGGTGATATACTGTCATCTAATAATACATCCAATGTATTATTCCATTTTATGAACCTGCTATTATTAATTTATTCACTTGCTTGATAAAAGGCATTTGGGTTGTTTCCAGTTTGAGACCATAATGATTAGTGCTATTATCAACATTATTGTATGTGTACCTGAATGTATATGTGAATGAGTGTGCAACCTACATGCATTTATGTTGAGTATATACCTGGAAGGGTATGTTTCCAAGTATACCTCAAGAAATACATACAATCTGCTTTAAAAAATAATGCCAAACAGTTTTAGAAAGTAATTTTTCCAATTTATACTCCCACCTGCTATATCTGGCATTTCCAGTTGTCCCACATCCTCATCAATATTTGGTACTGTCTGTCTCTTTAATTTTGCTGCTCCTTTTAGCACTACTTTACTGCTGCTGCTTTCTAGGTATCAACCTGCACCAATCAAAAGAATTTAAGTTGCCTTATATGAATAAGACCACAACGGAAAAAGAGAACTAATTCTTTTTCCTTGTTATGCTTGAACATCTGTCTGTCTCTCTGCTTGTTTTATATATCAAAGCAAATAATCTTTCAAAATCTTCAAAAATTACACTGTAAAGGAAATAAAGGAAACATTATATATTTGACACCACTTAGTACAGCTGTTGCTGTATTTTGAATACAAGAACTGATTTTGACAGAACAAATTTTTACCCTTAGTTCTGAGAGGAGTTATTTTTTCATGTGATGAATTATAGATTTAGAGTTTCTGACTTACTGCTCCTGAAATATTTTTGGCATTATATTTATATTCCCAGCTTTCCTCATTCTCTCTTGTGGAATAGCTGTAGTGCTTATTAAAAAAGCATGCACTCACACCAACACTTTAATTGGTTTACTTGAATATTAGAGGTCTGTTTCTATGGACAACTGAATTATTTTGAATTAGTAAACATTTACTGCATTTACAAGAACTCTTCCGCTTACAAAAACAAAACCAACTAATAAATAAAAATTAAAAATCTAAGCTGTTTCTCTTTCATATGTATGTGTATTTTATATATATATAGATAGATATAGATATAGATATATATATGTCTGATGAAAATTTGATGACCTGAACAACAAAAATACAATAACACACATGAAATCT
>NW_020174273.1:118417-146109 GCF_003031525.2 Neophocaena asiaeorientalis asiaeorientalis
GTGTGTACACGTGTGTGTGTGTGTGTGTGTGTGTGTATATATATATATATATATATATAAAAATAATGTGTGTGCATTTTAAGCTAACTGCAATGTTAAGTATAATATAATTTTAGCGTGTATTTTGCAACATCACCAAGGAATTCTCCAATTCTCAGTGGACACTGACTCACCATGTCCTACAAATTTAACTCAATTCTGACACTATGTAACTGGAGACACCATCTGATCCCACAGGTTAAGTGAACTGGCTATAAATTGGAGACTCTCACAAGCCCTTGCTCAGGTTCTATTAATTTGCTACAGCAGTTCATAGAACTCAGAGAAACATTTCATTATGGTTTACCAGTTTATTATAAAGTATATTATAAAGGCTACATGTGAAGAGCCAGATGAGAAGGTTTAGAGCAAGGTTAGAGCAAGGTATAGAGCAAGGTTTGGAGGGTCCCAAGTGCATAAGCCTCTGTACCCCAGGAACTGGGGTGTACCACCTTCCCAGCATATGTGTGTGTTCATCAACCTGAAATCTCATCAACTCTTGTTATTCAAGAGTTTTTATAGAGCTTAATCTGTAGCCCCACCCCCCTTTCCCAGAAATCCATGCATTGGGCTAATATTTCCAACCCTTTAATCACTTGATCTTTCCAGTGACCAGCCCCAATTCTGAGCTATCTAGGGGCCCCATTTTAAGTCACCTTATAAGCATAAACTCAGAGGTGCTCAAAAAGGGGGTCCTTAGGAGTAAAAAAATATCACTCAGGAAATTCTGAGGATTTTAGGGGCTTTGTGCTAGGCCCTGGGACAAAGGCCATATATATATATTTTATACCACATAAAATATTTTTATTATTTTATTATATTGCACTCAGCACTCAATTTCAACAGCCAGCCACTTGTATTAATTTTAAAAAACTGAAAGAATTCTGAAGGAACTTCATATTTTCCTAGCAAAATAAGTTTTCTTTCCTAATTTATGTGTTAAATTCACTTTTGGACCCCAATGCTCACTACCTTTCTGGATTTGTCCAATGATTCTTTAATTTTCTTTGATATTCTGCAAATAGTATTCAACTTTCTATTCTTCTCCAATAGGAATCTTTCCCATATAGTTACCTTATATGTGACATATCCAGTCCTCAATCATCTTTCTTAAAGTCAGCCTCTTCAAGCAATGTCAGTGCCCTGGTCTGTCTAATTGGGGCACTTATCATTTTTTAACTGCAAAAAAGTTACAGCATATATGAAAAAAGTGTTTGAAAGTGTATTTGTTAATTTTAAACAGCAGTATAAAATTATAAATGCATGTACTTAGCAACCAGGTGACAAACAATTTATGCCATATCTTAGAAACACACTGTGTTTTTCTTATGAGCACCACCTTTCCTCTCACCCATAGAAATAATCACGCTCCTATTTTTATTAATTATTCTGTTTTTCTTTATAACTTTTGTCACTTATGTATATTTACCACACATCGTGTGTATGTGTGTGTGTGTGTGTGTGTATGTGTGTGTGTTTGTATAGAAGCATACGAATGGGCAATGGAAGAATTGTTGGAAGCTGGAAAGATAAAAATCCATGTAACACAGTGGTAAAATATTTGATGAAAATAATTTAAAAGACAGAAGATATACACATGAATATCTAGCATTGGCAGGAGAGTCTGGAAAGCAGAATTTTAGTGGTATGGTATGCATTGCTTTCACTTGGCTACATCTGACAACATTTTACCAGAAAGGGATGAGCACAGAAAAGACCTGGCTGGTGTGAATGATGAAATGAAAGAGAATAAAGAAGGCCCAGTGATTCAAGGATGCGTATGTTGGGAATAAGTAACTACGAAAAGACACAAATCAGAAAGCCTTTGAGCTATAAATGCCATTAGAACTAAGCTTTGAAATAAGGATCAAATCTAGTGTACATTTTTTACAACCTAGTTCAAAACTCTGTGTGGAATCACATGGTGTCTAATAAATCCTTTCATCTGAAAGAAGAAAATCCTCAAGGAAAAATGAACTTAGAGTGAGCACCCACCCTTGTAAATATATCTTGGTATATATCTTGGGGTGTGTGTGTGTATATATTTTTGTAAATATATGGTAATTTCTGATTATTTTTCCGATCTCATGAATATAAAGATAAATGTCATTTAAGTTTTTATTTGTATTCCCATGATGAACGGTGATCATCCTTTCATATATTTATAAGGCATTTATTCTATATTTTTTTGAAATTTTGATTAATTTTTTGTACATTTTTGTGTGTTCTATTTCTGAATGCTTTTGCGTAATTCTGTTTATATTTAGGTTAATGTCCTTTGTCAGGTCATGTGAGTTACAAACATCTATCATGTGTTGTTTATCATGTGCCAATAATTATGATGTCTAATTATTAATTCAGAACAAAAACTCTGAAGTTTTATTTTGTTTCCCCCCTAAGGAATTATCAATTGTCCCAACACAGTTAATTGAAAAGACCATTACTTCCCCAGTGATGCACGACAGCCAGTATGATATTGAAGTAGACAGTGTTTGCAAATTGGCTGTAGTAGTACCTCCCATTCCACATGGTTTTCTGTCATGTGACTTTGCCACTCCCGCATCAAGAGGAGAGTCTGTTTTCTCTCCCCTTGAATCTTAGCTGATCCTGTGAGCTATTCTAACAACAAAATGAGGTGGGATGTCACACTGTTTAATTCTAAAACTGTACCTTAAGTGATCTGCAGATTCCATCTTCATTTGGGAATAGCCCTCCTTGGAACCCAGCCCCCCAGCTTACTGCAATGAAACCCAAGTGTCTATGCTGACAGGCTCATATGAAGGCAAACCAGGCTCTCTACTGACTGCCTCAGCTGAGATATTAGCCAACAAGTTGGTAAAGTACCAACTCCAGTCCATTTGAGTGAGAATATTTTGGACTTTCCAGATATCCCTGTACCCCCATCCATACCATGTGAACCAGAAGAATGAGATCAGCCTACAGAATGATGAGCAAATAAAGTCAATATTTGTTTAAAATGCTAAATATTAGAGTAGATTTTAATGCAGTAATAAATAACCAGAACAGACTCTAATCAAATTTAAATATTTGTCTCAGTTTCTCTCTGGCCTCTTGATTCTGTGCCATTGTTCAAATTTTCAATCCCTGTTTCAATACCATATTTTAACTTCTTTCCCTTCACTAATCTTGATATATTTTTAGACATACTTGTGCTTCTTCTTCAGGAATGAATATTTTTGATGTTTGCTCCTTGATATAAATCTAGTGAGATTATTAAGTCGCTTAAAACAAATGAAATTTTTATAGGGACTGCATGTTAATGCTATATCCATAGATAAATCTGAAGACTGACCTTTCTCCATTTAAGACTTTGTTCATATTTTAAAATAGAATTTTATAATTATTTCCATAAATGCCTTATCAATTTTTTTTATTTAGATTTACTCCTAGATACTATATTATCAATGCTATTTCAAGTGTGTTTTGTGTTTTTATTTTCTAACTGTTGTTGAAGAAGATACATGCAATTGATTGTTTTTTGGGTTTCTTTTTTTTTTTTGTATATGTATTCTGAATTTATACTTACTCTCTAAATAACCTAATATTTTATTTCTAGATTTTGGGGATTTTATACTAAAATTATGCCATTAGAATCATTTATTTTCTTTGTCTTAATGAAATGAATAGGACCATCCCTACAGTGGTGAGAAGTGGGAACAACAGGAACCCTCCTCTTGTTCTCCATCACAAGAGGAATGCTTTCATAGTTTCACCATAAACTACGATGATGTTTGCTGCAGGCGTTTTTGCAGATACTTTTGATACCTTATACTTGACTTTATTAACAAGTCCCATAATTTCCCTCTATAAATATTTCTGCCATGGTTTTGGATTTGAGATAAAACCACACACCATTTCAACTATATTAATAAATACTTAATAAAAATAAATGTGTTTTATAATCAATAAAACAAAATTAAATAAGAATGTCTTCCTTTCAAGATTGTGGATCCAAATATACGCATTTCTGAATTGAATCTAATTATTGAAATTACAATAAAAATTTAGAAACGTAAATACACACATTGATAAGAGTAATGACAAAATAATATAGGGTGGAGTATCAACTCCAATCCAGAAAGTTTGGTGAGTATGTTTTTTATACTAAAAAATATAAATTGGCTAGTGTTATATAATAAAGAGATAAGCCCAAGAATAGGGAGCCACATCCATAAATATGCAAATGAAATGCATATTCATAGTTTCTCTGAGTTACAGAAAAGAAAGGTGGACTATATGATATTAATTACAGTAATTAATTGAAGCACTATTTTAATCAATTATTACATTAATTATAGAGTTACTGTATTATTATTGAGGTAAACTAAGCCAGTCTGCCCTTACCTTATCCCTCTACAAATGGAAAGGTCTTGAAGGAGAAGTATCTGTCCCTAAGTATTTTTTCCCAGCACAAAAATAGAAAACTTAGCTTCATAAAATTTAAATACCTTGATGTGGGCTCAGGATCACTGTATATGAGAAAACTGCAAAAACTGTTATAACTTTAATCCTCCACAATAAAATGGTGGAAAAGGGGCATGTGCACGCACACATGCACAAACACACCCCTGAAATCCAATAAAGGCAACACTTTTCCAAAGGGAAATATAGTAAATTGTTCACATGGGGAAAAGTCATAATTACTTGATATAGATTTCCGAAGTCTTCCAAGCCAGGTAACTTGTACTTTATTCACAAATCCATAGTGATTCCCAAGCTAGCTATGCACTAGAATCACTGGGATAACCATAAAATATGCCAATACCTGAATCTACCACTAGGGATTATGAATCAAATGGTCCCAGAGAGTCCTGGGAATCAATCTTTTGAAATAGTTTTGCAGATGATTTCAAGGTACAGCCAAGATTGAGAAGCACTGCATAGTAACTATTCAGAAGACTTTTCTTTTTTCTGAGAACTTTGTTTCATATTTGCTGGTACAGTTGTGCTGCCTGAAGACAAACCACAGATCATTTTATTCAGTTCACTGACCATGCTTCTGAAACTCAAGAAATAAATCTGAGGCTACTTAGATTTGGCAAATGCCTTCCTCTGTTTATTACCACACTGCAGTGGCCTTTCTCAGTGGTAATGAACAACACCATGCAGCTCTCAGCAAACTGAGCTCATAACACTGTGTGAAATACAGTATTACCGCTGAGTTTAAGGGCCCTGAGATTTACCTAAAGGGCTGACTCAGAAGAGGTCCTGGAGGGGAGCCTGTTTTGAGCACCATGGAAAATTATAAAATTTAGGCATCATTGACTCCTCTCTCTTCATCCATCAACCTCCAAATGTTCATCATGAAGCTACATCACATCTTGCCCTAAATCTTATCAGTGGGGGATGGTGGATTTGAATGGATCAGAGACTTGTAAGCAGCTGAGGTCTGATTTTAAACCTGCAGTCAAGGTAAATTCTGGCTCATATGCTCAACTCTTAATCAGAGCCTGAAATTTTATAAACTCCATTCATTTGTGTCTCTTTGCAGCCAGCCTTCTACTTCAGAGAATAATTTGTATGAGCCAAGTAACTTCAAAATGCACATCTTAAAGCTCATGTGCTACTATCTAAACTGATTCAACTAATTATTTATTCATTAGTATAAAGGACAATGTCAAAAACACTCACCAATAAGAACAGCCAAAAAAGATAAATCCCAAAGAAAACTAAAAATTTAAAGAAAAAAAGAACATTTAAAAAATTACAATTATAGTAAAAATTCCACATTTTTCTTACTGTCCTAGAGAAATATCTGCAGAGAGACACAGAGTCAGATAAAAGCTTTCATTTAACTTTGCTTATAAATGTAAATACATGAAAACAACCTAAATGACCATCAAATTTGAAGGGATTAGATAAATTATAATATAGCAAATTACAAAATACTGTGCAGCAATTACAAAGAATGAGAAATATATATATGTAGTGGCATGAAAAATATTAAAAATAGTTTAAACATGGGAAAAAAAATCCTAAGCAAAGCATACAAAAGAAGCCTACTTATGCAAAACAAAACAAAATATACAGCCATCTCCACAAAGCTGAACTACATCTTTTTGTGTGTT
This sequence comes from Neophocaena asiaeorientalis asiaeorientalis, assembly GCF_003031525.2. NCBI lineage: Eukaryota > Metazoa > Chordata > Mammalia > Artiodactyla > Phocoenidae > Neophocaena > Neophocaena asiaeorientalis. The sequence continues at coordinate 124,546 of NW_020174273.1, forward strand.
TTGATGCTATTTAGTAAAATAATAGTCAAGATATGCTTAACTGAATTACTATAAATAGGTTTCTGAAAATTAAATAGTATATTTACTATATAGGTTTAATCATTATAAATTAAATATCAAATTACAAATTTGAAATACTCGCTCTAGAAGCCATTGAATAGGTACTGGGCTACTGTTTTTTTTTTTTTTTAAATGTCAATTTAACATCTCCCTGTATGTATATTAACAGTTTTAACCATGATTGTTTTCATCTTTCTCACATACATCCATAACGCTTGGCTCATGTTCAACCTCATCAGGTTGTTCCATTAAATTTCTGCATGTTTGCATCTGTCCCCTCACTTGTGTCATGAATACACTGAGAGTATGTCTATATTCCTTTTGGGGACTGACCCGGTGAAGTGCACACTGTATAATAAATACTTATTGAAGGATTGTATGAAAGTGTTCAGTAAACAAATTTGTGTGTGTGTATGTGTGTGTGAGAGAGAGAGAGACCTGCACTGCTTAAATTCTGTACAAAACATTCTGTAATCTTAAATTTAGAAGTTAATTATGGGCATCCTTATCAGTAACATACATAGAAAAACTAATGTTATTTACATCTCTACCTCAATCTATTGATATATATTTCCAAGCACATTAACACACTAAAATTAATTAAAACTACTATGAGCCCATAGTTGATATATTATTTTATAGAAATAAATATATGTGAATAGATTTTTTTAAATGTCATCTTAGTAGGGTCTCTAGTTGTTATTATTTTCAAGTCAAATAAGCTTCATCTGCCTTTACAATGTCTTTATTTGTTTTAAACAGTAAAATGGATCAACTTGGGCCTTAAAGAATCTCTTGGGGTTTTTACTATTTAATTTTATTTATATTTTTAATTCAGCTTTATTGAGATACAACTGACAAAACTGTAAGATATATAAGTGAATTTTCTTGTCTTCTTTTTAATTTTTCTCCAACAATATCATGCAGAGCTTTGTTATCTTTTTTTTGAGTTTTCATCATATTTAGTATGTCACATTTGAATTTGTGGCATAAATCTTAACATTAAGGTGCAATATTATGCACTGTTTTCTCATCTTGAGAAACCAGGAGAAGCTGGAATGGCCTAACCACAATCCCTCTCCCTGCTCCATTCCCACAGAGAAGGTCCCTTAGCCAAACAAGCCTTCTTGTTGAGGAAACCAGGCCAGTCCTGCTTATACCCAAGTAGCATGTTTCCGGACCCTGTCAGCCAGTGGAATTATTCAAAAAAGTCAATCAACCCTTCCAGGGATACCAGGGGCCACCTCTTCCTCTCGTTACTACTACGACTGCCTCCCAGAGCCCCTGGTTGTTCACTCTATCTCCAGGTGCAGCTCCCCTGGGTCCCACCATGTGCTGTGTCCTCCTCTCCCAGTCTGTGAGTGTATGTTACTGAAAGGCTGCTGTCAATCTCGTCTGTCCGGTAGCAAGTGTCATGTACCAGCCACCTCTATAACCATATAACTCCAGGGTAAGAAGCCCTCTCTCACCAGTGTGGTGAATGGGAGGTCATTAAAACAGAATTTCCTTTTTAAAGGCAGGTATTAGCTAAATAAATCTTGTCATTATCTATTCTCAGCATCAGACAAGTAAACTAGTTGTGGTGAGTACATTAAAATAATCTAATTAGTACCTGCAAATCAAGGATGTTACTTCTATAAAAGAAAAAAATTCTCAATGTAAAGAAGCAGACTCCTAGAAATTAGCAACATGAAAATATCCAACAAAATACTGAGTAGTTGAAGAGCAACTGCTGAGGATCTGAAAGACATCTAGAAAATGTCTGAGGACAGAGAACAAAAAGCAAAATGGCAAAAAAAGGGAGGAACTAGAGAGGGTCAAATCAAGCAGAATCAATATTCCCCATAAGTTTTCAAAAAAATAAAATCGAGAAAATAAAGAAGTGAAAATATGAAGTGAATAAAAGATCTTTTCTTTACGAAGACAACAAAGTAGAAGTCCATTAGTAGAGAAATGTCTGAAAAACAAATGTGCTACATCTATTCTTTGAAACAGTACACATAAGTTAGAACTATAGCCAAGTATTTGAAGATTTGAAATTATTTCCTTCATGGTTATTAAGAGAGGATAAGATTCAAAATACTGTAAATAAAATGATCCTAGCTTTGTAAAACTGTGAGAAAAATCTCTATGAATGCATATTAATATTGTATGCATTTCTATATGGTAATACGAGCGTGGAGAAAAATATGGTGATATACACACCAGGACACTAGGTTTGGTTAACAGAAGGGTGAAGAGGGAGGGTTGCAAACTCAATTGACTACCTATACCAGGCAGGAATAAAGGAGGAAACCAAATTGGTTGGAAGAAGATAAAAATAAAATATACGGGTATGTCACATTTTCTTTATCCATTCATCCATAGGTGGACATTTAGGTTGCTTCCACATCTTGGGTATTGTGAATAAGGCTGCAATGAATATGAGAGTTCAAGTATCTCTTCAAGATCTGATTTTAATTCTCTTGGATAAATACCCAGAAGTGAGATTGCTGGATCATATGGTAATTTTATTTTTAATTTTTTAAGGAAGCTCTATACTGCTGTCCATAGCAGCTGTACTGTTTTAAATTATGCTAAATGAAATAAGCTACAAACATGCTAAGTGAAATAAGGACAAATACTGCATGATTCCACTTATATGACGTATTCAGAGTAGTCAACTCATAGAAAGTAGAATCACGGTTGCCAGGGGCTGGCGAAGAGGGTCAGTGGGTAACAAGTTTCAATTATGCATGATGAAAAAGTTCTAGAGATTTGCTGTATAACACTGTGCTTATAGTGAAAAACATTTTCCTGTCCACTTAAATTCTGTTAAGAGACTAGATCTCACGTTATGTGTTTTACAGCAATAAAATAAACAAATAAAACGTGTTGACTCTTCACAGGTGAGAACTTAACCTTGCCTAAAGCTATTCACACACATGTTTTAAAATTCTGGGATGATAACACAAAACCTCCCAGGAAGGCAATTCAACCAGCATGGCCAGTTTGAGATCCCTTATGGATAAGTTTTTGAAAAGATTTCCCATCATCAGAAATTTTGCTTTTAATAGCTACTGTTATTAGGAAACATAAGGAAATCTGATAACCTTTGATCTGCAAATTGCCTGCCACCTGTTCTCAAAATGTGGCTTCAGTTCCATGTTATGTTCTAAGCCCCTTTAGTATAGACCTCCCCATTTATCCAAGTTTTTAAGTTCTCACACTGATCTAAACAACTTTTTTTGTGTGTTCTGAAAATCAAAGTCCCTATCTAAGCATGGTTGTGGATAAGGAAGGCATATAGTTTTCCTTTCTTATCTTGTCCTCGTTTAATTTGGATATCAAAATTTGTTAGATTTATAAAATGAATTGGAAACCATCCCCTCTCTTTCTATTTTCTGGAAGATTTTAATTATCTGTCCTTGAATAATTTATTGACATATAGATACTTATGATATTCTTATAATCCTTTTTAATACTTGTAGTTATGACTTTTGTTGAGGCTCAGGGCAGGCTGCCCCAAAATATGCCTCAATGGCATACTGATTATTTCGAATGAACATTTCTCACAAAATGACCAATGCAAGAAACACTTTGACCCACTTCTCTGTCTCCCTGAAAGCAGGAAATAAATGTCTCCTGTGAAAGGTGCACTCCCTGCATCTGAAGGTAGAAAGACACCCTTATCACCAGAGATAAGAAATTCGGACAAGAAGCCTGTATAAACAAACTTTGTTACTTCCTTAATTTACCATCCCAAGCCCAAATTCTGTTTAGATTCTTTACTAATTAAGCATCTAAGCCTAAGATTTTTATGTCCTGTCAATTCCTCACAAGTGTATTGTTTCTTTGTCCAAAAAGTATAAAAGCTGCCTTCTTTGGCCACTTCTCAGGCCCTATTTCTATGAGACCTCCTTGCACACAAATTAAAATTTTCCTTTTTTTCCTGTTAGTTTGTTCTGTGTCAATTTTATTGTTAGTCCAGCCACAAGAACTCATGAGCACAAGAGGGGGAAATTTCACCCTCCCCTACAGCTGGTGAACCAGCCAGGAGACTGGCTGGACCCCACTTTCTGCCCCAAGGCTGCCCAGCTGAGAGATCCTGGGACATCTGACAAACATCAGTAGAAGGTAAGATTTCTTACCATATCAGCCTTCTGGATCTCTGCCTGCAAGGTCTGGTGGAAAGGAAAGTGGTTAAGAGTCCCTTTTCTCTCTCTCTCTCAATTTAAATTAGCAGGAAAAATATTTGTGGAGCTAGTTTCTTGCCACATAACAACTCTGGTATTTGTTAGATGAGCACTCTTGGTTTTTATTCAGGCTTTCGTCTCAAAGACAGTCACTGTTTTTCTTTGTCTCTGTCAGTTGTGCTATTTGTCATAAGGAGAAAGAACCATAGGGCAGAAGAACAGGCAAAGGTCCTTCGTAAGCCCACTGTCAATCTGGCCTCACAGACTGGTGAGTTATCAGTTCTCATAGACCTGTGTCTATTTTGACAAACACTTCTGTGGGTCTGCTATGTAAAAACCGGATGAGGTTTTTCCTTCCACCTCGTTCAGTGTCCTAAGAGACTGGTTTTGTGTCCAGTGAGAATATTCGCTCCACTCAGCACCATCTAGAAGGTGCATTTACTAGGGTGCATCTGGTGGCCAGTTGAATAACATGGGGTTGAAGTCAAAAACTGCATACTCTTTGTCTGGCCATGCCAGCTCTTGGAGGAATTTGTCATGAGGGATCCCAATCCATAAGACGCCTTTGTCATCTCAGTGATCACTGCCTTGTTAGTTCTGGAAAAGTCCAATTTCAATAGCACCTGCCCAGTGTCACAGATTAGCATATTTATAACGGGAGGCACCTCATACTTCCGTGAGACTAGAAACAACATTTTCACTATACCATCCTTACCACCTGTGCAACGAAGGCCTTTGCTTTCTTACACTCTCCTTGGGAGTGAATTTTTTGATCACGGGGGCTGCATCATCTGTGTCCTCTCCAGGGACACTGCTTGGGTCCATGGTAAGGATTTATTCTGGGCCTAGAATGTTACCTCACGGTCTTTCCGTTAAAAGGCTTATTGGCTTGAGTTGCTATTTGAAATTAATGTTAAGATCCTACTCATCAATGGCCAGAGGGTGGGTCCTTTAAATTGGCTGTATTTAAAAGGAATATACTTGAGGGCTCTCATATATATATATTTATATATTTTATATATATATATATATGTTCTCATATATACTTGAACAGCTGTCATATTGGTACTTATGAGAGTATCAAATTAAAAGGGGAAAAAAAAAGTGTAACAGCTAGCCTTAGGGAATCCCTTATTAAGGTTCCCTAAGATTAAGATACTGAAAGAACAGTAATTAGACTTAAAACAAAAATCCAACATAAATTCCCCTTCTTAAAAACTGCCCCATATCCTCAGCAACTCCCCAGGCCTTCCTGCAAAAAATCAGAAAATAAATCAGTTGGAAGCCAATATTCAAGGGCTAATAGAAAACTGTTGTCTTTGTCTTACAAATCTCTGCAAAACCAGAAGTACAACTCTAGAAGCAAGTCAAAACCCAACTAACTTTACTAGTCCCAAGGCTTCACCTACTACTCTCAAAATGCTTGTAGATATCATAAAAGATCAGACTACTGGAGCAAAATTGTCCTGTACTTAAGGAAAAAAAAATAATAATTATCCTAAGACTTATGATAATAGACAAATGTATTCCAAAACTCCCTGGAGAAAATTTACATTTTCTTTCTCTGTCCCTTAAAGTTATAAATCTTATCACATCTTTGAAATGTAAACATAGCCCACATTGCCTGAGACTAAGCCCAGATTAGCTCAATCAGTAGAACCTGAAATTAAAAGAGAAGAAGGGAAATCGGCCTTTTTAAACACACACTGCTAAAAGGACTCTTGCCCAATCACCCTCCTTAAAATTGCTTATCAAGACCGATTACAGATCTTAAAAGTCTTCTACACAAATAATAAAAGACTTTAGCCATCTGGGCTAGTGAACTTAATTTATTACAGCTGTTATTTATAAACTAGTGAGTTTTGTACTGTACCTGTTTCATAACTAAAGTTTTAAAATGAAAACTATGAGAGCTCTGTGTCTGTATGTATGTATAGATGTGATTTTTTTTCTACCTCTAAATGATATTGCCAAAATTAATTTGTAAAGGAGCACCTTTTAACTGACTTAAACAAGCAAGCATCTTTTAACTGTCTTAAACAAACAAGCACTATATAAACCTTATCAAAAATATAATAAAAACTAGGCCAAATATTTTTCAAGTTCAGGTGATCGAGGAAAACTTCAGTAAATAAAGGCTAGTTTTAAGTTTGTTGGTTTAATTGATATACACATGTCTTTAGCGTTATCAGAATTAAGTATAATACTTTTAACTAGGTTTACTAAAAGTCAAATAAGCTCATATTATCTCTATTACACAACTTGTCAGCCAAAGAAAAAAAAATTAAGATAATGATTAATTGCTTTACTGTCTCATCTAAACATTATCAGTAGTCTAAGTATGATTGCTAAAAACAAATGAATGTAAAAACAAATGATTGTTAAAAACAAATGAATGCATGTAAATGAGATAAGAGTTTTTAGGTGAACTTTTTAACAATAATTATTTTATGACATCTCTACTTGAATAGTTTCCTGAATCTCTTTGTTAATTTACACCCTTGAGTTTCACTAGGTTAAATTAAATGATGGGAATTCATCGAATGTCTAGATCATTACCAAGTAAGATAAAACAATGAAACATTAATTGCTGAACAACTTTAAGTTTACAGACTTTTGACCTCTTATTACACAGACTAAACTTGTTTGGGTCTCTTAGTAAATATAGATTGTGCTTTACTGAAAGACTGTACTATGAAGCAGCATATGTTCCTAGAAATTATAAAACGTATTTATAAGTTCACCAAGCTACAAAATGTTAATAAAGCTCACAATTGCTTACTTCTTATTTTCACTAAAAAGTAATATTTCAAAGGGTTAAGAATTCCAATTAATATATGTAGTTAAAGCTACCAGCTATAAGAATAGAAGTAGAATGTGTTTCAGTGTAAGAAAATGTGTAAGGTATGGAGATGGTTTTGTTAAGGAAAAAGCAAGTGTTTTTGTTCTAAAGCTGGTTATTTCTAAATGGAAAAGAAAACAAAGGAGAAACTAAAATGGACACAGAGTTCTTAAGGTTTGTGAGAAAAGGAATCTTTAGAAAGGAATTTTATGTGTGGTCACGATTGGATAAGATTGGAATGAACTGAATTAAGTAAATAAGTTTTAATATTAAAAGTAAACTGGTACAAAATTGGAATTTGGTTTTCTCTCTGTTAAAATGACAGTGCTTTTTTTCCCCCCCTCATTGGTCTGATCTTGATAATAAGAGATTATGAGGGTTTTGCACAACAGGAGGTGAGTGGCGGGCAGCGAGCAAAGCTTCATCTGTATTTACAGCCGCTCCCCATCGTTTGCATTACCACCTGAGCTCCGCCTCCTGTCGGATTAGCAGCAGCATTAGATTCTCATAGGAGCGCGAGCCCTACTGTGAACTGCGCATGCGAGGGATCTAGGTTGCACGCAAGAAAAAGAACACACCTGGAGGCATAACCCTCTCAGACTTCTCTCTCTTTTTTTCTGTATGCTCTTATTTGGGGTTGTTTTGTTTTGTTTTGTTTTTATTCCCTCGTTCCTTTTTTTCACTCTACCGTTTGGAAATTATTCTATGCTAATTCTTTTAAAAATAGCCTATCTTCATTATAATGGATAGTTACTTAACAAAGTCCAAAGTTAATTAAGGTATTAATTCTTCATCAGAACATTAACTGCCTTAGAATATTTTTCCTTATTAAACCACTTATAAGGCATCAAATAAATTCTGTGTTTTCAACCTAATTTTCTGTTTCAAATTAACGTTACAATTAATATTATATTAAATGTTTATTAATACTTATCTATAAATACTTCCAGTATTTTTGATTCTCATTTTATCTTGCATTTCAGATTTTCTGTCTTGGATTTTTGTTTATATGCTTGTTTATTCTTCTGAGTAAAATACATTCTTTCTAATTTTATTTGGTGTAGGACCTTTTGTGGTAACATCTCTGTGCTTATATATACAGAAATGTTTTTATGTCAGCTTGTTTCTTTAAAGAGAGCAGGTTGAAAGTTTCCCTCAATATATTAATAATGCCTTTCTACTATATTCTTGCAGCTGATAGGCTAGCAAGCAGTCTAATTTTCATTGGTTAGTAGGTGATCTATCTTTCCCTTTGGCTTTTCTAAAGATCATGTCTTTTACTTTGGTGTTCTATTGAATTACTAGTATGAGTGTAAGGTTTTTTTCTTTTATTTTTCTTGCTAATCATTCATAGGACCTCCTGAATTTGAGGTTGCGGCTTTTCAAATATTCCAGACAATTATCACCTACTCTTTGGATTTTCCTATGCCACATTTTCTTGATGATTTAATGCTTCCTAATAAGTGTCTACTCTCTATCTCCATCCTTTCTCTTATCCTCTCACTTAAGAAAACTACCTATCTGCATTAAATTTTAACCAAAAACAATCACTTTTTTCTGTTATGTTTAACATATCCTTTTCTTAGCTAGGTTTTGATACATGTAGCATTAACATGCATTAAGTATCATCCTTGTGGATCTGTGCATATTATTTTTCATGTTTGTGTTTTGTGTAATTTAGTCTGAATTTGATTGACCAGCTGCACTCAAGCCTTGGTTAGGTTCAGGCCTCCTCCACCTGTTTTTATTCTGGAGTCCGGAAAGAAGTGACAATTATTTAGGATATGCTTTTCTTATGTGAAACTGGATTCTGCACATATCTTTAAAACTTCTTTTGCATCACATCTGCTAACATTCATTAACCAAGACAAGTCACATAGGCAAGGTGACATTAATGGGGCAAGGAAGGCAGGACACAGGTTTAATAAATGGAAAAAATAATCCAATTCATAACACTCGTTAGTCCTTCAACTGAATTTTTATTTTAATGTTTATATTTTTCACTGCTAGATACTGTATTTGGTTCTTTTTCATATCAACTTGATCATTCTTCATCGTTTCTTATTTCCTGCTAATATTTTCAAGCTTCTTTTTAATTTCTTCAAAGCTATTAAACAAATTTACTTTTATTTTGTATGTCATAATTTCCATACCTGAACTCTGTGTGAATATTTTTCTGTTTTCTCTTGTTTCTGAAAATTCTCAGTAATAATTTTTTTCTTTGTGCTGCTTTTTTCAAGAATGTTTTTTTCTGTGAATGATTTCTTCTCCTTGGGATATTTAGCTCCATTTAAGGCTGGGATTCAATTTAATTTCCTCTAGAGAAAATATACATTTGACACTGACTCTTGTCAGGAGGATTTTCACAGAATTAGTGTGAATTTGGACTGTAAACCCACAGGAGGGCTCATTTATGATTCCAGTTCTCTGGGGAGAATTTTTCTCTCCATCCTGTCTTTGATCACCTCAAGGCAGACAAATCTTACCATCCCCTTTTGCATGGCAGGGATAATTTCTTGTTCACCTCTTCACAAGGGATGTAGTCCTTTGTGGCCCCGGCTTTATGCAAAGATAGCCTATTAAATCTTTCATCTCCTTCAGTCCTGAGTTTCATCTCCTGTCCTACAACCCTGTGCTGTCATCAAATGGTAGTTCCTGGTCCAGGAACTGCTTTCAGTTTAGCTTTGTTCCCTCTAATTTTCTACATTTATGATTTATGCCAAGCTAAGTGAAGTATAGTGTATGTGTTTGTATATTTAAATATGTATACTTTTACATATATATGTAAAAATCTGGCAATTTAGTGGTTTCAGTTGAGAGTACTCTATATTATCCACAATAGAGGTACAGTCTCTCTTTCACAATCTAGCCTTGGCACCAATTTCTCAAATGTTAAACTTGCTTCTTCTCACAAAGATATACTAACTTTCTACCATTAGGAAGTGTGCACATGGGACTGGCTTCACTTAGGAAAGCTATGCCATTGCTTTTAACTTGAGAGTTCTGTATTTGCCCATTTTGTCTGGGAATCGATTCAGTTTTATAATTATCATGTTACGATATAATGATCCTAGCATTCTCACCCACTCTCTAGGCTTCAATAAGAGTTCAGACTATTTTCTGCCTTTCTGTTGGCATATGAGTGCAGCCACCTCTCTGCATGGAGCACAGAAAAGCGGGAAGCCTGGACTCCATTCAATTCATATCTGTGCTGCCTACCAGTCAAGCAGTATGCTATCACACATAGTGCTAAATACTGTGTTTTTATTAGCATATAATTTATAAGTGTTGACCTTTGTCTAGTTTCCTGCCCCTCTCTCTCCCTCTTCCTCTCCTTCTCTCTCTCTCTCCTTCTCATTCAGGCAAACTGTGATGAAACTATAATTTTAAAAAACTTTCTCCAACCCCTTTAAATAAGTTATAAACCAGACTGTGATGCATATCACAGGCAATCTGCTAAGATATTGCAAAGGCAAAAATAAAGTATAGCCTTTTATACAGCCAAGTAGGTACAACCCATTACATACATCTTCTCAAGGTAAATCGTGATTAGTTCTCAAGTAAGAGGACTTGAAAACACCACATTTCATCCATACCGCACACACAGTACATCTTAGATTCACCAGGTAATTGAAACCTAGGACAGTATGACTCAATGACTATATAGATTTACACTTAGATTCCATGATGAACCACCTCCATCTGGTATATAAAAACTAAAATGTTTGGATGCAAGGAGGACCAGATTTCACTGTCTGTAACTATGTTTTTAACTAAATATAGCACACCAGTTCCTTTTAACCTGGAATCACTGCTGTTCCCAAAAGAATTCCTCTAAATTTTCATAGATCTTCCAGATTTTTTTTTATTTTAGTGAAATAATATTTTATTGTTTTTATTTAGATTATTCGCTTAATTACGAAAAATAAAATTTACCATAGAAAACTTAGAAATTGCCCATTTATACATAGAAATAAATGAAATTACACTATATAAGATGGTTTAAGTTATTTTTTCCATCAGCACAGCCCTGTGTTAATTAGAAAAAAATGTACATCAGTTTTTAATTACCCACATAATATTGCTCGAAAGTAACAAGATTAATCCATACAATTTCCCATGGCATGCACATATACGTATGTATATATATAAACATGTATGCACATGTATGTATATATGTATATATGTATATGAATATAAATTTATAACACTTTAAACAGTACCTGTGTGGCTGTGCATTTTTGAGCTCTTTCAATTTTTTTGTTATAATCTAAACTCTAGCTCCTTCTCTACTTTCCCTTTGCCATCTCCTTTCTGTAAACAGTGTGAACAGTTCAATATGTCTCCTTCCAAATCCACCTTTATAGTTATAAAATTATATAAGTTTGGGGCCTATATAATTTTATTATTATATGATTTTTATTACTATATAATTTATAATTATATAATTTTATTATTATTCATTTGTGATTTACCTTGATATAATACTGTATATACATTTCACTGCAACTTACTCTTGTTATTTAAATCATCATGGAAGCCTCTCCCAGTCAGTAAATTCAGAAGAAACTCATTATTTTTAAAAAGGTATATTATTCCATGATACAATACAGCTCATTTTTTTCAGTCATCTCTCTATTGATGCACATTCACTTTGAATGGAGTTTTCTGATTCTCTAGATCATATTGCACTGCACAACTTGTACATATAAAGTTGTAAAGTTGTGCCAGTACTTCCAAAGGATTGAATCCTATAGACCTAGGATGTTTTTTCAACACAGTTGGGCAGGAAGGTGAAGTGAAGATGAGTTCACATATTTTTAATTTTAAAAGATACTAACAAACTGCTAAATCAAATGTAAAAACGGATACGGCCACCGTCCTAGTTAGATTGGTCTGTTATAACAAATTACCATAGACCGGGTGGCTTAAACAGAAAACATATACCTCTCAGTTCTGGAGGCTGGGAAGCCCAAGATCAAGGTGCTGGCAGACCTGGTGCCTGGGGAGAGCCTGCTTCCTGGTTTGCAGGAGGCTGCCTTCTTGTTGTAACCTCACAAGGTAGAGAGCAAACTGAGAAGTAACTTCTCTTCTCATAAGGACACTAATCCCATCGTGAGGGCTCCACTCTTATGACCTAATTAAGTTTCTAACAGCCCACCTCCTAATACCAACAAACTGAGGATTAGGGTTTTCAACACATAAATTTTGGGTGACACAAACATTCAGTCTGTAGCAGCCATCAGTGTTTATGAGAGAATAAACATTGTTCAAGTTAAGATTTTTAACTGTGTGTTGCCAAGCATTTTTTTTCCCAGCCTTTTTACAAAATACTCTTGTGTCCAGAGGACAACAGATGGGCCTTATCTGAAACCTTGAGAGATAGACTGCAGAGCCTGTTGTACAGAGTGGAATTTCAGGGATATTAAAGCCTTCAGGGACAACCCCCAACCAACACATATACTTTTCAGAGGGAGGGAGAGAATCAAATGTCTTCTGCCTTAACACAGACCTCAATGGTACAGTCTATATACTTAAGGGCAGGTGGTAGAGGGAAGGAGCCACAGAGAGAAATAGAGAGAGAAAGTCTAAAAGTGTATACATTTCCATTTGCAATTCCACTCAGTGGACAGATACCTGTGGGATCTCTTGAGATAGAAAAAATGGTTCCTTTCCTTCATGACTCCTTTCACTCTCATTTCACCAATCTAAACAGTCATATTGTGTAAAGATATCTTTTTTTTTTTTATAAAACTAGACTCCAAAATTCAAATACTTTATTTGATATTCAGCAGAGAAAATAATGATCTGTTCCTGCACTCAAGAAACAATAGGCTGGGGTTAGCAGATGCAAACTGCTACATATAGAATGGATAAACAGCAAGGTCCTACTGTATAGCACAGGGAACTGCATTCAATATCCCATGATAAACCATAATGGAAAATAATTTGAAAATAATGTATATATTGATAAATATACATAACTGAATCACTTTGCTGTACAGCAGAGGTTAACACACAACATTGTAAATCAACTGAACTTCAATTTAAAAAAGAAAAAAAAGTATTAACTTAAAAAAAGAAATAATAGGCTGGGCTGGACTTATTATGATGGTATAAGTATTTCTTAAATATAGTATCAAATTAAGGGGTTTTTTAAAGCTAATTTGGACTCAAACTGATTATTGACTTTTGGAAAGACTTTAGATAGCTTAGGTGTTTTCACCTTGGGAAATATCTTGATTAAAAAGTTGGCCTTTCATCTAAATACAACCTCTAGAGAAAGTAAAGAAGGGTGTGTGTTATCTGCTGAACATCATAGAAGATTATAACAGAAAGCTTTACAAAACTTAAAATTAAAAAAAATTAGGTACATAAATTCTGAAATACAACTCACATTTCTACTTGGTAAGGGTAAAACAGCAATAGGGTGATGTATTTTTTTAAATGTGGAAACTAAATTATGTACATTGGCATAAAGCAATAGAAGTAATAGGTCACTTATACTCTAACTTGGTGTATTCTTTCTACATGCTAACAGAAGGAAATTATTCTTGTTGATATTTATTTTTCTTCAGGTCTCCAAAATTGTTCTGGGGTCCATATGGTTCACATAAGGTCTTTTCCGTTAACTTTGATTCTTTCAAAAGTGTATCAAAATATAAATCTGCAGTCATTTTTAATACAAAATTTCGAATGTGCCACTTAATGAGTCTAGGATTTCACTGATTCCTTCATTTATTCCTAAATTGATTCATTCATTTAACTTATACATATTCATCCCTTACTATATGTTGGGGCCTCTTCTAGGAGCATGGGACATGTCAGTAAACACAATAGATTATTCCTGCCTTCTGGAGTACAATATAGATAGGTACTAAGTAAATAACTTACATGTTATGATAACTGAAGGTAATGCTATGGTAAAAATAAATTCATATTTCCAAGTAAGGTGACTTGGGAGGGTCAGGCTTGGCGGAAGATGGAAAAGGTACAGGGACCAATTTTAAGTAGGGCTAATATAGACGTTTTTGGTGAGACTGATATTTGAGCAAAGACTTGAATGAAGTAAAAGATTTTGCTTGACAGATAATATGAGGAAAACATTTCAGGGAGAAAAGCAACCGGTGCAAAGATGCCAAATTTGGAGTGTATGTTTGAGAAACAAGGATAATATTGGTTAGAGTAATGTGGAAGAACTAATTGTATTAACAATAGTAAGTTATCCGGCTATATATGGCATCAGTACAATGGCAAAGAGAGCTAAAATTTCAATTCAAAAACATGCATGCTGTTTGAATTTTGGGGAAATATAATGAAAAAATTTAAAATAGTTAATTTCATGACTAATATCAAAGGATGTGACAGTCTTCAAATATTTGATGATTAGAATATAATATGGTATAGTTTTGAAAATAGGAGTTCAGTTTGAAAATGAATCACTCAAAAGATGTCTATTTTTAAAAGAAAATTCTTTGCAAAGAAAGACCCAAATATCAAGATATCATAACAGGGATCAGTAATTACTCAGATTATCCAACGTCTTGGTCAATACAGAATGCTGTAACACATTTACCATAGACTGGGTGGATTAAACAACCAACACTTATTTCGAACAGTTCTGGAGGCAGGAAATCCAAGACCAGGGTGCCGGCATGGTTGGGTTACCACTGTGGTGAGAACCCTCAACCAGGTTGCAGACAGCCCACTTCTTACATCCTCACATGGTGGAAAGACTGAGAGAGCTCCCAGGGGTCTCTTTTATAAAGACACTAATCCCACTCATGAGAGTTTCACCTTCATGACTAATCTGCTCCCAAAGGCCCCGCTTCCTAATACCATTACCTTTGAGGATCAGGATTTCAAGATAGGAGTTTTGGTGGGGTGCAAAGATTGATTTCAGAACATCATAACTGTGTCGATAAATTGAAGTAATGTCTCTCACTGTGATACGATACCCAGAAAGTGCATCTTAAACGTTTCTTGGTTTCCAACTGATACTGAAGATGATGTGTATAATTTAAAAAGTTAAAAAAAAAAAACCCAGGGGCCTTCCTTGGTGGTGCAGTGGTTGAGAGTCCGCCTGCCAATGCAGGGGACACGGGTTCGTGCCCCGGTCCGGGAAGATCTCACATGCCGTGGAGCTGCTGGGCGCGTGAGCCATGGCCGCTGAGCCTGCGCGCCTGGAGCCCGTGCTCCACAACGGGAGAGGCCACAACAGTGAGAGGCCCACGTACCGCAAAAAACAAAACAAAACAAACAAAAAACAACCTTCAGTATAGTCGCCATTATTTGAAGAAAATGTGTTGTCAGGCCTACGATAGCATTGCTATCATGTGTGAAAGCTTTAATGGAACTGCAGAAATATTTAATGAGAAAGTGACAAGAACTTTACACATATTTAAAAGAATATATTTGGCTTAAGAGGATTTGAAATGTGAAATATTAAATGATTTCCAGACACCTTTGATTCTGCCAATTATTGGTATGATGCTACTCATGCATATGCAATGATAATAGATTGACAAATTTTCAAAAGTTAATAGGAAAAAAGTTTAATAAGGTGGAATTTATGTATTCTGTCAAGAGACACTTTTCTAGCTAGAAGCAAAGAATTTCTTGAGAGAAGTGAAAAATTGAAGTTCCACTGATTAAGTGTACAAACACTTATGCCAGTAGTTAGCTAATATCTATTTTGAATCTAAAGTGATATTTTGAATAATTTTACTTGCATCAATTATGTATAAAATGTAGTTAATTTATTACTTTTATTCATGTTAGAAATTTTAAAAATCTTGATTAATATCTAAAACAAACACAATTTGTTTTTACATTCTAGAATATCATAAATGTTTGAAAGTTGAAAAATATTTTATAAAAGGAAGAAAAGTGGGAGCCAGGAAGAGGCTACAAAAGGAGTTCTTAACAATCCAATAATTCCCATAGTGCATATTCCTAACATTTTTCAAAATAACAGCAAAATGTTAATAATGATTTCTAAAAATTGAAAACACTAAATCATATTTAAATTTATGCTTTTATAAACATGTTGCAGCAAAAAATTCACAACCTTTATTTAGAGTAACTAATTAAATTAAGCAAGAATCATCTATTCACAAGAAAGACACAGATTTGAAATCAATATATTTTCAGAGCTCCCAATTTTACATGAACAAGTCAAAGCTCTACATCTATGTCGATTATGACACTAAAAATGTTCTTTGGAATTTTTTTCTAACACGTTCTTCCCTGTATTGCTCCTTGTATCTCAGAGGTACTAAATGCAGCTTTGTCTTGACCAAAGACCACATATAGCAAAAAAAAAAAAAAAATCTCCTTTTATTTTTGTTTTTTTGCAATGAATTTTCACAGCAACATGTGGTAAGGGAGTTATTGGCCTGGCCTTGAGGTCTATGCAATTGTTGTCCATACGTCTAACACCTTTGAAGATTAAAAATATGGCACAGATAGAAGATAAAAATGCTTTATTAATTACATCTGCACTATAACATTTTATTCTTTGGCTGAAAGTAATTACATTTTAAAATGTTTTGCCCTGACCACCAACATATATGCTATTGACATCATTTGTATTAACTATAATTATTTTTCATTAGACCATTATTTATAATGGTTTAATGGAAACTGGGTTCCTAATTTTGAAATATCCCTGCCTTTCATAAATAACCCATTTGAATCTATTATACTGGGAAAATATTTTTAAAATCTTAATTATAGATAGTGTTGATAAGTGTATGGGGGAAAACTGCATTAGATGTACATTCTCATAAAGTATTGGTGATACAATACATTTGGTGACACCTTAATTTTTTAAAAAGGAAAAAGCAATTTTGTCACCAAAAAAGGGGGCGGGGAAGAAAGCCATTAAGCTTACATTCTCCCTTACGGCTTAACTTTTCATTTGTTTGTGGAGAAAGATAATTTATTACAGTGATGTGTAAAACTAAACTAAACTTGCAGTCCATCATTTATTCATTCCTTCAGTGACGACTTATGGATAAACTATGGCATTACAAAACCCTCACCAGGAAAGTGTTAGGAAGGATAAGTTGCTCAGAGAATTGAATGTCATTGTTACTGGCCTGAAATTTGACTTAAAAATTGTATTTTTATTGTTTCTGTAGTTCAGTGGAAGGATTCTAGATTGTCCCCCACAATCTCCTCTCCAAGTTTTCATTTCTTCTTGTATACTCTCCCTTGAGTGTGGGCAGAACCTGTGACTTTCTTCTTATTTTTTTTATTTTTTGTTTTGCCATACGCGGGCCTCTCACTGTTGTGGCCTCTCCCGTTGCGGAGCACAGGCTCCGGACGCGCAGGCTCAGCGGCCATGGCTCACGGGCCCAGCAGCTCCACGGCATGTGGGATCTTCCCGGACCGGGGCACGAACCCGTGTCCCCTGCATCGGCAGGCGGACTCTCAACCACTGCGCCACCAGGGAAGCCAACTTTCTTCTTATTAACAGAACACAGCAGCGATAAGATGTTAGTCCCATGATTGTGTTTACACTATATAAAATGGTATCTTGCTAGTAGGCTTACTCTAAAACTTCCCCTTGCTGGACTGATAAAGTCAAGGGCCATGATGGGGAAGTTCAGATGACAAAAAAATGCTAGTAGCCTCTAAAAATGGAAGGCTGCCATTAGGAGCTAAGAGTAGCTTTTAGGCAACAGCCAATGAGAAGCCAGGGCCTCAGTCCTATAGAAGCAAGGAACTGAATTCTGCCAAGAACTTGAGTAAGAAGGAAGCAGATTTGTCACTGTTTAAGTCTCCCCACCAGAGCCCTGACATGGCAAAACCTTGATAGCAATCTTACATAGGACCAAGGTAAGCTATACCAAGACTCTTAGATTACAGAAACTGCGAGATAATTACTGTGTTATTTTCTGCTGCTGAGTTTGTGGTAATTTGTTACACAGCATGAGATAACTAATACATGTAGTTTCTTAGGTTTTTTTTTTTCTATGCATGTATTATTGAGCTAACTGATGTTAAATTTTAAAAAAGAATCTGTAAAATATTTTACATAATATTTTGAGGACAGAACAATCTCTCCTCTATATGATATTCTATTCTTTCTGATACATTTTTTAGAGCTATGTGTTGACTTTAAAAAGATTATTGAAAATGTTAGTAGAAAATATATTTTCTTGAAATCTAAGACAGCTGGCTGCATTGACAATTGGAATGAAGTTGATTTAAGTAAGATTAGAGAGATTCTCAAAAGCCTCTAAAATTATATTGATTAATAATTAAAATTTTCTTCAGTTTTATAATTAAGCTTGACATTTAGAAAGGTTTATCATAAGTGCTACCCTTGAGTACATATGAATTTAAATATATGTAACATTTAATTTACATTATGTATGTTCTAGCTTCTTTTGCCTTCTTCTCACCCCCAAAATTTCCAGAATAAGAAATCTGGATTCCTAAATTATAGTAAATGTCTTATCTTTATTTAATAATGCTTCATATCTCATTATCATCTAAGTTTTAAAGCCAAAATGTTTTATGAATCTAATGCTTTGCTATTTTCATTAGTATAGACTTCAATTTAGCAATATTTTATGAATGGATACTAGTATTTATCTGATATACACATGGCCAAATTTCTGAATTGATTAATCAATTTTCAGTAAATGTATCAAACTATTAAATATATAAATATTTAATAATCATATAAATGAGCATACAAACATATAGTAAGATATATTTCTATAACATTTCTATAGATTTCATAAAATACTTTTAAATCAGCAAAATATTAAGGCCTTTGTGAGATAAATTTATTTATCATAATTTTACTTCAACTATGTGGAGACAGGTGAAGTAGGAGAAGGAAAAGAAAAAAAATGTAGTAAGCATCTGTTAGCAGCTAGGTACAGTGCTGTACACTATACACCCTGAATAAACAGAAAAGTGGAGAGAGTTGTCCAAGTCACATTAATAGTAAGTGGTTAATTAATTCTAAGCATCTTAAATGTGTGTTTTTGCCATCCCTTCCTTGAACAGTTCTGACCATCCTGCCTCATGCTATTCACCCCTCTGTGATCTACTGACCCATAGAACCCATCAATACTGTAATTAGCTGACATGTATAAATTATCTATTACATGTACTAGGGAATGCTGAAAAAGTAGAAAGCCATGAGGCATACTCATGTTCTTCTAGAAACATATGAGTAATCTGGAGAGAAGAAGACATTTAATTAATTAATTAATTAATTAATTAATGAGCCTTTCAGCTTTTCTCCAAGTCTAGATTTACATTACAGCCTTCTGCCACACCATGGTACAAATCGTTTCTTTCACACTGTACAAAATCTGTTCCATCTTTCTGAACAATTCTGGACAGTATTATGGCTAAGGAGTAAAACTTTAAATATCATTCTAGAACAGCTTTCTCAAGAAGATTAAACCAGAAAGGCATTCAGAACATTTACTTAAAAAATAAATCTGTAATCACCAACAAATTCCATTTAATTAATTTTTTTATATTAATAGATGTGGATTACAGGAGTGTGCATGAGGAAGTACTGAATTCTAGAATGCATAATTAAGGTTAGTAGCATGATTTTCAGTCAAGAATACAAAGGAAAGAGAGAGAAATCTGAATTTATTGGGGGGCTAGAAATGCAAAAATAAATTCAGTTAAAAATGTACTGAGTATTTAAATATATTATTGTTTAGATAATATAAGAGGTATTATGGAACAGGCTAAGTAGCCATCCTAGAGATCTGGGAAAAGTTTAAGAAGTACTTGAGTATTCAGGCTTTAAATATACATAAGATTTATTCAGGCAAATTAGGTGGGAACAGGTGTCTGATAAGAGTGTCAATAAGGAAAGGGCACAGAGAAGGGAAAGCACTTCTTGTATATGGGGAACTCTGAGAAATTTCATTATCAGAGTACACATTTCTAGGGGGAATAAAAAAGTTATGATGTTGAAGAGACAGAGGGCTTAACCATGGAAAACATATATTTGGTTTGCTTAATTCTATAAAAATATACAGAATCATTGAGAGTATTTAAATAAAGGATTGACTTAGTCAAATTTGGCTTTCATAATTATTATTCTAAGTGTTGAATGTGAAGCATATTAAACACAGGCAAAACTAGATAATAAGAATATTAGCTACTATTCACATACATTATTTTACTTAATTATCATAAAAATCTTTCCTTTTTCTGTTATTATTAACTCCATTTTACAAATCAAACAATGTAGGCCATCAACTTTTCCATAGTTATTAGCACAGGCAGGATTCATATCCAGGTATATTCTTTAAACCCTCTGCTAGCCTCTCTCCATCAAGTCAGGAAACATGTGGGAAATTATTGTAATACCCTGGAGAAATGATAACAACCTGAATGTGGGCAAAAATACTATGGATGGAAACAGAGGGACACAACTGAGAAATACTGAGGAGTTAAAAGGCTAATAGGGGTTTCCCTGGTGGCGCAGTGGTTGAGAGTCCGCCTGCCGATGCAGGGGACGCGGGTTCGTGCCCCGGTCCGGAAGGATCCCACGTGCCGCGGAGCGGCTGGGCCTGCGCGTCCGGAGCCTGTGCTCCGCAAGGGGAGAGGCCACAATGGTGAGGGGCCCGCGTACCGCAAAAAAAAAAAAAAGGCTAATAGGAATGAGAAGATTCTGGGATGATTCTAGTTAATGGGGGAAATCTCTGGGAGATGCTAAGTAATGACATTAATGGAAATGAGAAACAAGGGGAGAGGAGGAGATGGAGTGGGAGTGATGAGTCATGCTGTGGTCGTTCTGAAGCTTATCCTAACACCAAGGAGATGTATACAGTAGGCTGTAGAACATGAAAAGCATGCTCCATTATAAAAAACAAATAACAGGGCTTCCCTGGTGGCGCAGTGGTTGAGAGTCCGCCTGCCGATGCAGGGGACGCGGGTTCGTGCCCCGGTCCGGGAAGATCCCACATGCCGCGGAGCGGCTGGGCCCGTGAGCCATGGCCGCTGAGCCTGCGCGTCCGGAGCCTGTGCTCCGCAACGGGAGAGGCCACGACAGGGGGGGGCCTGTGTACCCCAAAAAAAAAAAAAAAAAAAAAAAAAACCCAAAACATAAACCGTTCAGTGTACCTTTATCTTGTAATTTAATATTCCCTGAACTTCCTGGCATCAAGCTGGGTCTGTGGAATCTAAAGGTAAAATTATCTTTACTCCTTACTGTCACTTTAAGAACATTTTTCTGCTATTCCCTTGGGGCACCCAGAGTCCTGTTATCCCACCACAATCCATTCATAGAGACTTTAATATATGGCTCATGACTTTCCCATTACCCAACCTTCCCAGGTCTCCTTCATCCTAGATGATTTCACTTTCCATTCAACTTTAATTATTTAAAAATTGAATAACTTTAAAATTTATTTAAATGTTAATTACTGATAAGCTAAAATCGGTCAGGAACTGTTTTTTTTTTTTTTTTTTTTTTTTTTTTGTCTGCGG
>NW_020174273.1:146129-261265 GCF_003031525.2 Neophocaena asiaeorientalis asiaeorientalis
GCATCGGCAGGCGGACTCTCAACCACTGCGCCACCAGGGAAGCCCAGGTACTGTTTTTCTAGAAGTTTGGAATAAAGCAGTCATGAAGATAGAAAGTTAGACTTTGCCCTAAGGGTAACTGGTGGCAATTTAAGGCCTTTGAAGAGAAGTTACTTGAACACTTGATCAGACCTGTGTTTAAATAGTCACTCCTCCTGAGTTGTAGAGGGTGGATGAGAGGAAGCTGTAGGAGGAGAGTTCTAGGAAAGGCTGAATGGATTGGTGATCTCTGGATATGGGGAAAATCACCCTGCTAGGAGGAATCATTGAGGAAAGGGGCCCTAGACTATTGTCTTCTTTTTGTTTTTGGTATTAATAGAAAACCTACTCATTTTCTCAATTTAGAAAAATTCTCTATTTACTCCTTATCACACAAGATGGTACCAATAGATTGTACCATCTCCTACTTAACAGAGATACATCAAAAATAAACATGATGTAAGTTCTGTAGATGAGCAGCACAAAGAAACACTACTAGTAGCTGTCTAGTCAAGTAAGTTATCCTTGCTTGATAACCTGCACCACCCAAACTCATGCCCTCAGATTAACACTCAATGACTTTAATAAAACAAAGTGGAATTTCGGCAGGGGGAAGGGGAGGGGATTTTTGTCTACCCTTCTAAGTTCTTCTGGCTGGTCTAAGAATTAAATTGATGTGAGACAGATTAACAGGAAAAAAATCAAACAAAAGTTTAATAACGTGTACATGGGAGAGATCCATGTATACATGGCTGAAACACTCATCTTAAATACCATCTTCAACAAAAGAGCATATCGGGGTAGTGGTGTGGAACTTCAAAGGGGAGAAAGGCAATTCACAGAGATATGGAAAAGCAAATGTTTGCTGGGCCTTGCAGAGACAATGGGACAGAGACAATGGGACACATAGTGGACTCTGAACTCTAGGCCCTGCCAATTTCCCCCACCACACCTAGCCCATATTCTTTACAGATATCTCTGGTGATAGTTCTAGTCCTGCAACAGGCCCTTTATCTGAATTCTTTTAGGTAGTTAAGAGGAAAGTAACAAGAAAAACTTCCTGAGTCTTCTATTTCTTAAAAATAATCTGACCAAATTAATCCTTATGCCAAAGAGACACATTTCGGGGTGGCAAATTTTGTTCCCCTAAAGAATCATGGAGAATTCCAGTGCAAGAGAGAAGATAAGAACAAAGACCCATAGTATGCAACGTGTAAGAAAACAGTAATAATATTTTTCTTTTTACAAAGCCAAGTAGTTCTAAGAGTTATAAACAGTGCCACATAGCAGTTGCAGCCTGCAAATTAAAGAACAGCTTCTAAAATATGTATGTACTTTACAAATGCCTACTGGTTATAAATCAGTGTCTTCAGAAACACCCATGTTCCTGGTGAGAGATCACAGTCAGAAGGATCCTGCTGTATCTGTGCTTATTTATCATCACACACATCCACACACACAGAGCATTCTATGCGGTACAGAGAATTTGGGATTTTAAATCCTATGACTTGAATTCAAGAATTCCTTCTTCCATTTCCGAAGTTTGAGAATTCAGACAAGTTATTTAACTAACTTAATTACTTGGAGAGGGCTAACTTTAACAACAAATAGAAACAAAAAAAATGTGTAACTCAAGCACAGCAGAGCTTTAATTATTACTTATGAGGAGTGAGTGAACATTTACAGGATTAAGCGTCCTCCATGAAGTCATTCAGATAGCCAGGCAGAGCAAAGAGCTGCTGTCATTTTCTAAATATGGATTCCTTGATTTCCTAATCTCTATTCCATCCAGAAGGAAAAAAAAAAAATCACAGAAAAAGCCTTGTGGGATACTTATGTGAACCAGGACTGCAAATGGCACACATCACCTCTACAGCTGTATGTAAATTCCATTGATCCAACTTCATGTGGACACAATGAACTTTATAGGAAACTAAGAAAATTAGAAAACCAAACAAAACAATCAAACAAAACTCGAATTTTAGTTAACGGCTACTAGTCTCTGCCACACTACCCAGATTCATTTTTCTCACATGCAAATTTGGGAAATGAAATCCCCATGGGAATGTTGTAAGCATTAAACTCAGTTAATCTACCTAAGAGTTTGGTATTTTGTAGGTGCCAAATTGTAGTTATTTTGTTGCTGGTGTGTTCTCAAATATATAAATGAAGACGCACCATATTTTGAGGGCTGTCCCCAATTTTCTTTCCACTTCTATATCATAGAAGCTGCAAAAACAGGTTTGCAATTGCTACAAACATATCTTCTGACAAAAATGACACAAATGCCTACAAAATTGTGGTTGTAATTATGCACAATCCTCAGGTTGTTTTCTAAGCATATTCTTACTTTTCTTACAATAGAAGTGCTTTGGGGAAAGATACATAAATTGGGGCTTGGTTTATGTAGTCTCTACACTAGAACATCTTACTTAGGATAATAAGGGAAGAGGAGTTTGTGGATAGAATAAACTCATTCTTCCAAATTTCAGGAGAAATAGGGGTTATGTTTCACATTAGTTTTATCTTTATGAGGATCTTAAGTTTTCAGACTCATTCCTTTTGGTCCCAAAGAATCTCATCATCTTGTTGGCTACTGGGATATTTTACACATACAAAGAAGCATCTCCACATGGATAACTGATAACTAGTCATATGTGATACAGCCCAAGCCAATGAAAATTAGGCTTACTATTCCATGAGTTTGGTAGACTTGACCAAAGTATATCCTCTAAATCATAACAGGGTTATTGCCTAGTAATTATTCTAAAGTATAGTAGCACCAATGCAATCATTTACTTATTTATGAAAAATGATCATAAATAAAGATTTATAATAAAATATGGCAAAAACTTCTCTAAAGATTAAGAAGTATATGATTCAGCAGCTAAAACAAAATTTCTCTGCAGAATTCATAGAACGTCTAAAAATAAACCTTAATTTTTGAACAAATAGAATTCTGCAATCATTAGGTAACAATACATTTTAGGAAGGAAAACACTAAGGCTATTTTGCTTCCCTTTATTTTATCATCAGATTTATGTTTTATGAGAAAGTAGTATTAAGATCTGAAGAGGACATAAAATTTGGTAGGCCAATTTTGACAGGATAATCCAAGTTTTTCTACAGTGAGATGTATTCAACAGACACGTGAAATTGCTTTGGCTCGTAATTTGTTCAGACAGTTGTATCACTGAACACTTTCAGGTATCTAATATCCAAAATTAAATCACAGACCATTGAGCAAATAGATTTAAGTCAGAATTTGATGAAAATCAAGTGAATACATCGTTTCATAAAAAAATCATAAGTTAGACAAAAATGTATTTTTATAATTTCCTTGGAAATGACATTTCATTTCAAACTGTTGAATGCACTCCCACACCTCAATTCAAACCTTACATACAAATAATAATCATTGTATTAGTCAGTTTTGGTCAGGAAAATAGAAAGGAATCAAGATATTCCAGCCAAGCAACTTTTAATACATAGAGTTAGATGCGAATAAAACTGCTGGAAGGGTTGGAAGAATGAGGACAAGGAATGGCTTCTGCTAGATACCTAGGAGTCAGGGTGTAGCATTAAACCCAAGATACTGCTGGTGATGAGCACAGCTCCCTCTAAACTGAAGGAGAGTTTTAGGTAAAACACCCTGGAGCCCCAGAAGATTGTCCTGTCTGCTGAATCCCAACACTACCAAAGTGCAATATTATGGTTACTGCTTTCCTTGCACCTTTCAAAACACAATTACTTTTGCATAATATGACTCAGAAATCCTGTAGTATTAAATAAGTATACAACCACACTTTTATTTTTGTGGTACGCGGGCCTCTCAGTGTTGTGGCCTCTCCCATTGCGGAGCACAGGCTCCAGACGCGCAGGCTCAGTGGCCATGGCTCACAGGCCCAGCAGCTCCATGGCATGTGGGATCTTCCCGGACCGGGTCACGAACCCGTGTCCCCTGCATCAGCACGCGGACTCTCAACCACTGTGCCACCAGGGAAGCCCCACACTTTTATTCTTTAAAAAATGTTTACTCCACCTGAGAATTTGCCCATAAATGCTAGGCTACACTGATGTTTCCTCTTCTGAACAACAGCAAATTTTCCACACATAATATATTTAATAATCAGTTCCCTCCCAAATATTTATAATGCATTCTTTTTGAGATATAAAGTTGTTTTTTAAATTTTGTAATTGGATATATTTCTGATCTGTTTTTTTCAAATCCATTATTAAATCTCTTTAAGAGGTGTTTCATCTCCATTTCTCCTGTTTTATATTTCATGGAGAGACATTTTTAAACATTCATTTGAACTATAATAAATGTGTGCTAATTTTAATAGCTTCTCAGTTGCTTCTCTTTATTTACATAGAGAAAATTGTGTATATTCTTTTACAATGGTCATATCTCAGTTTAACATCTTATTGTATTTTCTAGAACTTTACATAATTGCTATATTGAATATAAAAGTAAAAATACTCAAGGAGCATAATTTACATTAGAAGTACAAATGTTTGGTTTAAAAACACTTAAAATGTTTCATTTTACTTCTGTCTATACTAAGGAAAAATAAACTATGTACTACAATTCAGTAGAAATTGTGTTTATTTTCTTTAATATTTTATAATTTATGGTTAAAAATACATTTTAATTTAAATTATCAAAAAAGTCTCAGATAAATTTTTTTGAGAGACTCAACTCAATAACAAAAAATAAACAACCCGATCGAAAAATGGGCAGAAGACCTCAATAGACCTTTCTCCAAAGAAGATACACAGATGGCCAACAGGTACATGAAAAGCTGCTCATGTTGGCTAATTATTAGAGAAATGCAAATCAAAACTACAATGAAGTACCACCTCACAGCAGTCAGAATGGCCATGATTAAAAAGTCTACAAATAATAGATGCTGGACAGGGTGTGGAGAAAACAGTGAACCCTCCTACACTGTTGGTGGGAATGTAAATTGGTGCAGCCACTATGGAGAACAATATGGAGGTTCCTTAAAAAACTGAAAATAGAGTTGCCATATCACCCAGCAATCCCACTCCTGGGCATATACCCAGACAAAACTATAATTTAAGAAGACACATGATCCCAATGTCATAGCAGCACTATTTACAATAGCCAAGACACGGAGGCAACCTAAGTGTCCATCCACAGATGAATGGATAGAGAAGATGTGGTATATATACACAACAGAATATTTATTACTCAGCCATAAAAAGAATGAAATAATGCCATTTGCAGCAACATGGATGGACCTAGAGATTATCACATTAAGGGAAGTAAGTCAGAAAAAGAAGGACAAATGCCATATGATATCACTTACATGTGGAATCGAAAATATGACACAAATGAACATATGCATGAAACAGAAACAGACTCATGGAGAACAGAATTGTGGTTGTCTGGGGTGGGGGGGTAGGGGAGGGAAGGATTGGGAGTTTGAGATTAGAAGATGCAAACTAGTATATACAGGATGATAGGATGGATAAACAACAAGGTCCTACTGTATAGCACAGGGAACTACATTCAATATCTTGTGATAAACCATAATGGAAAAGAATAAGAAAAAGAATATAAATATGCATAACTAAGTCACTTTGCTGTACGGCAGAAATTAACACAACATTGTAAATCAAATATACTTTAATAAAACTTTTTAAAAAGTCTCTCAGCACAGAAAGTGATGTAATATCAAGAAGTCCATTTTAAAATGCAATATTAATTATTTATCAAGAGTTAAACAGGAGAGAAGGGGAAGATGGCAGAAGAATAAGAAGCGGAGATCAACTTCCTCCCCACAGATACACCAGAAATACATCTACACGTGGAACAACTCCTACAGAACACCTACTGAACGCTGGCAGAAGACCTCAGACCTCCCAAAAGGCAAGAAACTCCCCACGTACCTGGGTAGGGAAAAAGAAAAAAGAATAAACAGAGACAAAAGCATAAGGACGGGACCTGTACCAGTGGGAGGGAGATGTGAAGGAGGAAAGGTTTCCACACACTAGGAAGTCCCTTCGCGGTCGAAGACTGCGGGTGGCGGAGGGGTAAGCTTCAGGGCCACGGAGGAGAGCACAGCAACAGGGGTGCGGAGGACAAAGCCGAGAGATTCCCGCACAGAGGATTGGTGCTGACCAGCACTCACCAGCCCGAGAGGCTTGTCTGCTCACCCGCCGGGGTAGGCGGGGCTGCTAGCTGAGGCTCAGGCTTCAGTCGGAGTGCAGGGAGAGGACTGGGGTTGGCAGCGTGAACACAGCCTGCAGGGGGTTAGTGCACCACGGCTAGCCGGGAGGGAGTCCGGGGAAAAGTCTGGACCTGACGAAGAGGCAAGAGACTTTTCCTTACCTCTTTGTTTCCTGCTGTGCGAGGAGGGGATTAAGAGCGCTGCTAAAAGGAGCTCCAGAGATGGGCGTGAGCCATGGCTAACAGCACAGACCCCAGAGACGGGCAGGAGATGCTAAGGCTGCTGCTCCCGCCACCAAGAAGCCTGTGTGCGAGCACAGGTCACTATCCACACCTCCCTTCCGGGGAGCCTGTGCTGCCCGCCACTGCCAGGGTCCCGGGATCCAGGGACAGCTTCCCCGGGAGAACGCACGGCGCGCCTCAGGCTGGTGCAACGTCACACAGGCCTCTGCCACCGCAGGCCCGCCCCGCACGACGTGCCCCTCCCTTCCCCTGGCCTGAGTGATCCAGAGCCCCCGAGTCAGCGGCTCTTTTAACCCCGTCCTGTCTGAGCGAAGAACAGATGCCCTCCGGCGACCTACACGCAGAGGCAGGGCCAAATCCAAAGCTGAGCCTCGGGAGCTGTGAGAACAAAGAAGAGAAACAGAAATCTTTCCCAGAAGTCTCAGAAGCAGCGGATTAAAGCTCCACAATCAACTTGATGTACCCTGCATCTATGGAATACATGAATAGACAACGACTCATCCCAAATTGAGGAGGTGGACTTTGAGAGCAAGATTTATAATGTTTTCCCCTTTTCCTCTTTTTGTGAGTGTGTATGTGTATGCCTCTGTGTAGGATTTTGTCTGTATAGCTTTGCTTTCACCATTTGTCCTGGGGTTCTATCCGTCCGTTTTGTTTTTGTTTTCTTTAAAAAAATTTTTTTTTCTTAATAATTACTTTTTATTTTAATAACTTTATTTTATTTTATCTTCTTTCTTTCTTTCCCTTTCGTGCTTTCTTCCTTTCTTCTTTGTTTCTTTCTCTTTCTTTGTTTCTTTTCTACTTTTTCTCCATTTTATTCTGAGCTGTGTGGATGAAAGGCTCTTGGTGCTGTAGCCAGGAGTCAGTGCTGTCACCCTGAGGTGGGAGAGCCAACTTCAGAACACTGTTCCACAAGAGACCTCCCAGCTCCACATAATATCAAATGGTGAAAATCTCCCAGAGATCTCCATTTCAACACCAGCACCCAGCTCCACTCAACGACCAGCAAGCTATAGTACTGGACATCCTATGCCAAACAACTAGCAAGCAGGAACACAGCCCCACCCATTAGCAGAGAGGCTGCCTAAAATCATAATAAGTCCACAGACACCCCAAAAACACACCACCAGACGTGGACCTGCCCACCACAAAGACAAGATCCAGCCTCATCCCCCAGACCACAGGCACTAGGCCCCTCCCCCAGGAAGCCTACACAACCCACTGAATGAACCTTAGCCACTGGGGACAGACACCAAAAACAATGGGAACTATGAACCTGCAGCCTATAAAAAGGAGACCACAAACACAGTAAGATAAGCAAAATGAGAAGACAGAAAAACACACAGCAGATGAAGGAGCAAGATAAAAACCGACCAGACCTAACAAATGAAGTGGAAATAGGCAGTCTACCTGAAAAAGAATTCAGAATAATGATAGTAAAGACGATCCAAAATCTTGGAAATAGAATAGACAAAATGCAAGAAACATTTAAGAAGGACCTAGAAGAACTAAAGATGAAACAAGCAATGATGAACAACACAATACATGAAATTTAAAATACTCTAGATGGGATCAATAGCAGAATAACTGAGGCAGAAAAACGGATAAGTGACCTGGAAGATAAAATAGTGGAAATAACTACTGAAGAGCAGAATAAAGAAAAAAGAATGAAAAGAACTGAGGACAGTCTCAGAGACCTCTAGGACAACATTAAATGCACCAACATTCAAATTATAGGGGTCCCAGAAGAAGAAGAGAAAAAGAAAGGGAAGAGGGAGACGCAAGAGGGAAAAGATATGGGAACATATGTAT
This sequence comes from Neophocaena asiaeorientalis asiaeorientalis, assembly GCF_003031525.2. Taxonomy (NCBI): domain Eukaryota; kingdom Metazoa; phylum Chordata; class Mammalia; order Artiodactyla; family Phocoenidae; genus Neophocaena; species Neophocaena asiaeorientalis. The sequence goes on from NW_020174273.1 coordinate 154,402, forward strand.
ATGTATAACTGATTCACTTTGTTATAAAGCAGAAACTAACACACCATTGTAAAGCAATTATACCCCAATAAAGTTGTTAAAAAAAAAAGTGCTTAAAGACAAAAAATTAAAAAAAAAGTCATGTACCAAAATGTTCATTGCAGCTCTATTTACAATAGCCAGGAGATGGAAACAACCTAAGTGTCCATCATTGGATTAATGGATAAAGAAGATGTGGCACATATATACAATGGAATATTACTCAGCCATAAAAAGAAACGAAATTGAGTTATTTGTAGTGAGGTTGATGGACCTAGAGTCTGTCATACAAAGTGAAGTAAGTCAGAAAGAGAAAGACAAATACCATATGCTAACAGATATATATGGAATATAAGAAAAAAAATATCATGAAGAACCCAGGAGTAAGACGGGAATAAAGACACCAACCTATTAGAGAATGGACTTGAGGATATGGGGAGGGGGAAGGGTAAGCTGTGACAAAGTGAGAGAGTGGCATGGATATATATACACTACCAAATGTAAAACAGATAGCTAGTGGGAAGCAGCCGCATAGCACAGGAACATCAGCTCGGTGCTTTGTGACCACCTGGATGGGTGGGATAGGGAGGGTGAAAGGGAGACCCAAGAGGGAGGAGATATGGGAACATATGTATATGTATAACTGATTCACTTTGTTATAAAGCAGAAACTAACACAGCATTGTAAAGCAATTATACTTCACTAAAGATGTAAAAAAAAAAAAGAGTTAAACAACTATTTTTGTCTTTATATGTTGGGATAATTTTGAAGAATACTATAGACATGGTCATTTAAAACACAAACAAAAACATGGAGAAAAAATATACTGTTGTAGTCCCATCTCCATATTTCTATGTTTTAAATAATTAAATTTACTGTTCTGTAACATGATGTCTGGCTACTAAATGAATTCTTGAATATTGATGGGGGGTTTGGTTTTGATGCTATAATAACAGAAAAAGATACAGTAACATTAAAATTATACAACCTTGAAGAATAATACCTTTAATTCATTTGCATAAGACTTTGACAGTTAATGTAATTTATAATTTAAAGACAGACTTTCATCATTTCATTAAAGTAATATAAAAGTGACATAAATAAGTTAATGCTATTAAATTCAGTGCTCTCATTTATAATATATCAACCTCAAAGTGTATGTAATTTTATTAAATTATATATTTGTCATATTTAAATTATTATTTTATTGTTAGTTTAATTTTCCTTGAACTTTTGGAAAGTATGGGCTCCATATAGTCCTAGAAAGAATGGAAAACATGGTATTAAAAATGTCTACTCTGACTGCAATCCATTTAATAATTAACTTGTTTATTTAACTTTTAAATTTTCTATCTTGAAATACTTAAAGACTCATTGGAATTGGAAACATAGTCCAGAGCAATACTGCGTACTCTTCACCCAACTTCCCACAACCATAACACATTACTGTAGGTACAATGTCAAAACCAGTAACTTGACATTGGCTAACTGAAATAATCTAGAGGCCTTATTTGGAGTTCACCAATTTTTACATGCACTCATGTGTGTGTGTGTGTGTGTATAGTTTTATGCAATTTTACCACATTTATAATTTACAGATTAATGCAACCACCTCCTCAATCAAGATAGAAAACTATTCCATCATTACAAAGGAATTCCCTGGTGCTATCCTTTTAATACCTACTCTGACCATGACTTAAGTCCCTGGCAACCATTAATCTGTTCTTGATCTCTACAGTTTACTCATTTTGCGAATGTTACATAAATGGAATCCAGCAATATGTAAACTTTTGAGGTTTTAAAAAATTAACATTTATTTTTCATTTAGTATAATGCCCTAAGGTGATTCATCCAAGCAAGTTTCTGAGCATAACAATAGTTTGTTCCTTCTATGGAGGACCTAGAATCTAATTAAAAAAAAAAAAAAAAGCTAAAACCATGCTGTCATTCAAATACAACCAGGTAGCTTTTGAATGGAAAAATATTTTATTTTAAAATTTTATTTTAAAATTTTATTAGCTAGTTTATAAATTATGAAGTATATACCTTTTTATTTAAATACAATGAAAAACACTATCTTCAGTGCTTTAAAACCAAAATATTTGGTTCCTATCCAGACCTGTACACATGGCAGGGTTTATGTCAGTTTTCTCTTAAAGTGCTTACTTTGTTGGAAAACAAAATTGTTCTCATAAAAATGGCAGCAGCTTTTAAAAAGATATGCCTCATGAAGTCTAAAGCAAACCCCTGGGGAACATCTAAATGCATATGACCAGGAGGAAAATAAGCCTGTATTTAATATTTATACTGAATGCCAGTTCATATTATCATTGACTCATATAAAAACTGATGCAGAAATTCTATTTCTAAAACATCTTGGCTTTGTTGATAGGTGCCATATATTTTATTCTTAAATTAAACAATGTTCTGAAAATAAACTTATCATTAAAAAAAAAATCTGTCCATTAAATTCAATAACCCATAAAATGAGTCATTGTAGTTCACTGGCTATCTGCAGTGCTAGACTCTTCTGCCACAAGAGAAATTGCAGTTAGTGTCAGAAGGCTTCCTGCTTCGAAGTAGTCACCTGTTTACCAAGAAAACCTCTGGGTTTGCTGCATAAGATTTAAGAGGAGCTTAGTTTTACTCAGTGTGATAGGCAGCCTACAAGACGTCCCCCAATGATCCCCCTGGTCCTAATGTTCACATCTTCCACATCCTACCAAGATTGTTGGTTTCTTGTCCAGATAGCATAAAACAGAAGTGGTAGTATGTCACATGTCACTTTGGAGATTAGATAATAAAAGCCTGAAAGTTTTTGCTTGGTCTCCCTCTCTCTTTCTCTCTCTCTGTCATCGGTCACTCTTGGGGAAGCCAGCTGACATATCGTGAGTACATTCAGGGAGTCTATGGAGAAGCTTATATGGAGAAAAAGCTGAAGTCTCCAGCCAAGAGCTAGTGAGAACGGAAGCCTGCCAACAACCACATGAGGGAGCTTGAAGAAGCTTTTCTAAGGCCTGGCTGACCACCTGAATGCAACTTCATGAGGGGCCCTGAGTCAGAACCATCCAGCTAGCTGCCCCCAGGTTCATGATCCACAGGGATTATGATGTAATAAACGTTTATAGTTTTTTGTGGTTTTTTTGCAGTACCCAGGCCTCTCACTGTTGTGGCCTCTCCCGTTGCGGAGCACAGGCTCCGGATGCACACGTTCAGCGGCCATGGCTCACGGGCCCAGCCACTCCGCGGCATGTGGGATCTTCCCAGACCGGGGCACGAACCCGTGCCCCCTGCATCTGTAGGTGGACTCTCAACTACTGCGCCACCAGGGAAGCCCCACGTTTATAGTTTTAAGTTGCAAAACTGGTGAATCATTTGTTATGGGGCAACAGATAGCTTGTACATTGTTAATACGCAGTTAATACAGTTTTTTTGGTATCACAAGTGGAATGCCCCAGAGCAAAACCATAATATGGGGGGATGGCTTTGGAAACGGCAGTGGAGAGGCTGAAAAGGCTGTAAGGATTCTGAGGAAAGATGTAGTGAAAACTTTAGCTGTGAACACACCACTCATGGAATTTGGGCTTCGATGAGGTTCTGGTGAAGGCTTAACAGAAAGTGAGAAAAATCTTGCCAGAAACTATTGGAAAGAAGAGCCATGTTAGCAAGTGGCCTAACATTCAGCAACCTTATTTCCATAGTAACATGGAAGGTAGAAAATGCATAGAAAATGCACCTAAAGGACCAGGCAATCTAGCTAAGATTTCCAAGCAAAGGACTGAAAGTCTACCTTTGTTTCTTCTTGCTGTTTATAGTAAAATATAAGAGGGGAGTGATAAGCTAAATGAATGAATGTTAAACTAAAAGGAGCTGTGACTTACGGGAATTGAAGATTCTCAGGCTCTCCAAATGGCAAATCAGGCTAAAATTTAGAAATGTTTTCCAATCTAATATCATGTTCAGGACACTCACAGAAAAGCAAGATTTAAAGATGAAGCTGAGAATTTGACTATAAAATCTTTTAAGACCTCAGAGATAGCAAAAGTGTTGCCTCCAAGCACTGTTAAGTCAGATGGAAGGCTCTCTACAGGAGTTAAGGGTGTCCTGAAAGATTTTCTCAACAATTGAAAGTGAAACTGGTATAACATTACTTTAAATTGTCAATGAGAGAGCAGCAGGAAAACCTTTTGACTGGTCTCAATCTCTCCGGGTAACCTAAAATATCCATCCTTTTGTATAATTTCAGTAAAAAACATAAGAAAGCCCTACACACAGCTATGAATGCGAAATCTAGGCTCCAACTAGTTCTTAGTGCATTTTCAATGAACACACTGGACTCTTGCCAGGTTTATTTTAATAGCCACCAGGCTGGCTCCCTCCTCCTTTCCTCTCCTATCTCTCCGACCCCAATTCTATGCATAGCCGTTTTGCCCTTATGTTCTTTTAAAAAATTATTTAGGTCATGTCCTCCTCACTCAAAATCCTGTAATCCTCTCCATTTCACTCAGATTAAAAGCCAAATTTCCAAGAAGGGCCTAAAATCTCGGCATAATCTGGCCATGCTGCCTTCTGACATCATCTCCTATTATTATTTTCTACTCAAAGGAGAGTATGTCCAACTGGAGATTTAGTAGAAACATTAAAGAAAGATAAGAAAAATAGCCAGGATAATGAAACAAAATAATGAGAGAAGTAAAAGGATCAGGGAGAATATATTTGAAAGGGAGGACAGGTAAAGGAGATTCAAAAACACTTAGTATATGTACCTCCTATTGAGTAGTCCCACTTCTCATAAGCCTCAATCCATTCATAAACACATATATTGAACTTTCTTTATGATTCTAGTGGCTATTTCTTAGATATAAATGAACAACCAAGGATATCCAGATACTTGAGAAAAGACTCCATCAGGAAGGACAGATAACAAAAAAGTAAAAATAACAAAAGGAGCACAGGACAAACAGAGCTCAGAAGAAACCTGAAGAAAAAAATTATATTTTAAGATCATTAAGAAGATATCATGCTTAAAAATCAAGTACAACAGCCTATGTAAAATGAAAAATAAATATGCAATAAAAAGCTCTTACATATTCAAATAGGTTGTTTCAAATTAAAAGAAAATTAATTGAAGCATTAAATGATTTTAAAAATCCATTCAAATGACAGTGATGGAAAATGAGAAAAAAAGATAGAAAATTAGAAATTATGACCAGGAGATGCAACATTTGAGGAGAACTGTGAGAAAGATAACTTAATACAAGTAAAAATGGATGATGAGGAATTACAAAAATAAATTGTGGAAGAAAATTTCCACAAATATGAAATAAGTCTCTAAATTCAAAGGGTCAACCTAGTATACAGCATAACTTTAACAAATGACCACCATCAAAGAATATCCTAATGAAAGATGAGAACATAAGTGATAGCTTAAAAAACCTTGAAAGTGTCAGAGAACACAAATTATATGCCAAGAAATAGAAATCTGAAGAGCACCAATTTGCCTAATAGGAACTCTAAACATATTTAAGGATGTGAAGCAACGCCTTGAGAATTCTGAAGGAAAAGTAAGTGCAACACTGAAAGAATCAAAATGTCAACTTACCTGAATCATTCTTAGGATACTATTAGATAATTAGCTTAAATAACACATGTAAACAAGAATAATCTAAGAACTCATAAGACATGGGAGTCAGGAAATGAAATCTAAACTAGCATAGAAAGAAAGAGAATCCTAGGACAACAGCTGTGGAGCAGACTATAAGAACATTCCAGAATGAAGAAGGAGGCAGAAGTAATTCTCAGAAAAAATATAAACTTGTAATTTATTTAATTTGTTTGGAATTTTGGAAAACATATTGACAAGTATCCGAAACATTTAAGAAAGTATACTTACAAATATACATATCTATATATATACAAACACATAATCCTAATTTTTGCAAACAAGGTAAATGATAAATCATGTATCTTTTAATTATAGGGATTGAAGGGATACTGGGAGAGAGTCGGAAGACAGCTGAGGTTTGTGAGCAAAATTTTTAAACACAAGATAAGAAGTCAAAAGATGATGACTTTTAAAATTCCAAGTAACATCAGGGTATAAATAAATATCTATCTATCTATCTGTCTATCAAGACAAATATCAGAGTACAACTAAAAACACTGAAAATAGTGTCCTCTAGAAATAATTCAAAAATTAAAACTGGTAAAAGAGAATTTTCAATTTATAGGCTTTTTCGTATTTTTTGATAGTTTAGATGCTAACATGTTTTAACCTAGTAAAAAATTTAATTTGAAAAAAATAATAAACAATGTAGCAACACAGTCTCTTCAACAAATGGTGCTGCAACAACTGGATATCCACATGCAAAAAAATGAATCTAGACAGAGACCTTACACCCTTCACAAAAATTATCTCAAAATGGCTCACAGGCTGAAATGTAAAATGATAAATTATAAAACTCTTAGAAGATAACACAGAAGAAAACCTAGACTGAAAGAGAGGGTATGGAAAAAGCTATTCCATGAAAATGGAAACCAAAAGAAAGCTGGAGTAGCAATACTCATATCAGACAAAATAGACTTTAAAATAAAGACTATTACAAGAGACAAAGAAGGACACTACAAAATGATCAAGGGATCAATCCAAGAAGAAGATATAACAATTGTAAATATTTATGCACTCAGCATAGGAGCACCTCAATACATAAGGCAAATACTAACAGCCATAAAAGGGGAAATCGACAGTAACACATTCATAGTAGGGGACTTTAATACCCCACTTTCACCAATGGGCAGATCATCCAAAATGAAAATAAATAAGAAAACACAAGCTTTAAATGATACATTAAACAAGATGGACTTAATTGATATTTATAGGACATTCCATCCAAAAACAACAGAATACACATTCTTCTCAAGTGCTCACGGAACATTCTCCAGGATAGACCATATCTTGGGTCGCAAATCAAGCCTTGGTAAATCTAATAAAATTGAAAACATATCAAGTATCTTTTCTGACCACAACGCTATGAGACTAAGATATCAATTACAGAAAAAAAAAAAAAGTAAAAAATACACATGGAGGCTAAACAATATGCTACTAAATAACCAAGAGATCACTGAAGAAATCAAAAAATACCTAGAAATCAAAAAATACCTAGAGAGGAAATCAAAAAATACCTAGAGACAAACGATAATGAAAACACAATGACCCAAAACCTATGGGATTCAGCAAAAGCAGTTCTAAGAGGAAAGTTTATAGCAATACAATCCTAGCTCAAGAAACAAGAAAAATCTCAAATAAACAACCTAACCTTACACCTAAAGCAATTAGAGAAAGAAGAACAAAAAATACCCAAAGTTAGTAGAAGGAAAGAAATCATAAAGATCAGAGCAGACGTAAATGAAACAGAAATGAACAAAATAGCAAAGATCAATACAACTAAAAGCTGGTTCTTGGAGAAGATAAACAAAATTGATAAATGATTAGCCAGACTCATCAAGAAGAAAAGGGAGAAGACTCAGATCATCAGAATCAGAAATGAAAAAGGAGAAGTAACAACTGACACTGCAGAAATACAAAGGATCATGAGAGATTACTACAAGCAACTATATATGCCAATAAAATGGACGACCTGGAAGAAATGGAAAAATTCTTAGAAAAGCACCACCTTCCAATACTGAACCAGGAAGAAATAGAAAATATAAACAGACCAATCACAAGCACTGAAATGGAAACTGTGATTAAAAATCTTCCAACAAAAAAAAGCCCAGGACCATATGGATTCACCTGCAAATTCTATCAATATTTAGAGAAAAGCTAACACCTATCCTTCTCAAACTCTTCCAAAATATAGCAGAGGGAGGAACACTCCCAAACTCATTCTACAAGGCCACCATCAGTGGTGGAAGTTCCTTAAAAAACTAAAAATAGAATTACCATACGACCCAGCAATTCCAGCACTGGGCATATACCCTGAGAAAACCATAATTCAAAAAGAGTCATGTACCACAGTGTTCATTGCAGCTCTATTTACAATAGCCAGGACATGGAAGCAACCTAAATGTCCATCATCGGATGAATGGATAAAGAAGATGTGGCACATATATACAATGGAATATTACTCAGCCATAAAAGGAAATGAAATTTAGTTATTTGTAGTGAGGTGGCTGGACCTAGAATCTGTCATACAGAGTGAAGTAAGTCAGAAAGAGGAAAACAAATACCACATGCTAACACATATATATGGAATCAAAAAAAAAAAAAAAAAAAGGTTCTAATGAACCAGGAGCAGGACAGGAATAAAGACACAGATGTAGAAAACAGACTTAAGGACACAGGGAAGGGGAAGGAGAAGGGGAAGCTGGGACCAAGTGAGAGAGTAGCAATGACATATATACACTACCAAATGTAAAATAGATAGCTGGTGGGAAGCAGCTGCATAGCACAAAGAGATCAGCTCCGTGCTTTGCGAACACCTAGAGGGGTGGGATTAGGAGGGTGGGAGGGAAACTCAAGAGGGAGGGGATATGGGGATATAAGTATGCATATAGCTGATTCACTTTGTTATACAGCAGAAACTAACACAACACTGTAAAGCAATTATACTCCAATAAAGATGTTTAAAAAAAAAAAGACAATGTCAAGAGAATTAGAAGACAAGCCGCAGATTGGAAAAACATATTTGTAGAAGACACATCTGATAAAGGACTATTATCCAAAATACACAAAGAACACTTAAAAATCAATAAGAAAAAAACCTTATTAAAAAGCGTCCAATGACGTTAACAAATACCTCGCCAAAGAAGCCATACACATAGGAAATAAGGATATAAAAAAGATGGTCCACATCATATGTCATCAGAGAAATGCAAATTAAAACAACAAGATATCATTACACACCCGTAACTACACTATACAGTGAGATATGTCAACAGCAAATGCTGGCAAGGATGTGGAGCAGCAGACACTCTCATTCATTGCTGGCGGGTATGTAAAATGGTAGACTGGCAGTTTCTTACAAAACCAAACATACTCTTAATACAACCTATCAATCTTGCTCCTTGGTATTTACCCAAAGGAACTGATAACTCCACACACAAACATGCACATGAATATTTACAGCAACTTTGTTCATAATTGCCCAAACTTGGAAGCAACCAAGATATCCCTTGATAAGTGAGTGGAGAAATAAACTGTGGTACATCCAGACCATGGAATATTATTCAGCACTAAGAAGAAATGAGGGATCGAGCCATGAGAAGACATGGAGGAACCTAAAATGTATATTACTAAATGCAAGAAGCCAATCTGAAAAACTACAGACTGTATGATTCCAACTATATGGTATCTGGGAAAGGCAAAACAATAGAGACAATAAAAAGTTCAGTGGTTCTCAGCGGCTGGCAGGGAAGAATGAATAGGCAGAGCACAGATAATTATTAGGGCAGCAAAAATACTCTGTACGACACTATAATGATAGCTACATGTCATACATTTGCCCAAACCCACTGAAAGTACAACACCAAGTGAACCATAAGGTAAACTATTCAGTTCGGGTGGTTATGATTTGTTTATATAGTTCATCAGTTATAATAAATGCGCCACTTTGGTGTGGGATATTGATAATGGGGTAAGCTATGCACGTGTGGGGGCAGGAAGCATACAGGAAATCTCTGTACTTTCCTCATTTTTCTATAAACGTAAAACTGCTCTAAAAAATGAAGTTTTTTAAAACTAACAATATTTTTAAAATAATACATGTTTTGAAAATAAAGCAGGATGAATCCCAATACACTGAATATTATACCCTTGCATATAAAAAATTATTGATACTTCTGTGAAGACAATAACAGAAGTTTCAACAAATTCATTTACTGCAGCATGTACTAGATAAAGTATATATCTTCTTTCTTCTGCTATTTTATTGAACGTTCAATGGATATGCAGTTCTATAACTTTTTGAATAATTTATGAGCTAACTTGTATTTGGTATCTCATAGTGTTAGAATAAGCTTAAAAAGTATTAAGCTACTATAATTTCATTATCTTAGGGTGATAATATATAATCACCTTAGTTCATCTACATTAGGAACACCTTTTAATTTTAACATCAAGATGAGGTATAAATGACTCGGTGAGTACACAGGACCAATAAAATATACAGAAAGGAAATTAGTTGTGTTATACACAGATCCTAACTTATGTTTCTTGAAAATAGTTAATACTTTTAGATGTTTCATATAAAATCCGTGACAAATTGTGCATTTGCTTAGTGTTTTAAGAAGCTTTAAGGAGAGGAAAATGGAAACAATTCTCAAATCATCCATAGCGTTTTAAGGTTTTTAAATAGAATAAAAAAGTGAACACTAAAATCTATTTTTACATATCTCTGTGAATCATTAAAAGACATTTACTGTGATTTAAAATATAGAAAAAACTATGATAAGAACCAGATTAGGCCACATACATTTTGGCTTCTTTATATTTAATAGGTATGCTACATTTAGCATACCTAAATGTAGGTATGCTAATCTTATTCACTGTAAGATGAAAGTACGTGTAATTTCCTGGAAGGATAGACTTTAGTCCTGATAAGCACCTGAGGAAGAGAAGATATCACTGTGGTGTCAACCACCTACTACTAAGTACACAGGAATTTTCTAAGATTGTTACCAGTTACTTGTGCCCACTGGGCAGATAGGCGCATATCTACCATTTTCAGAAGTGCTGGAAGAGGCCAAAAGTTGCCTGAAAACTTTGTGAGAAAAGCTAAGCCAGTTTATTAAAGTGACTAATGAAATCACCACTCCAGGGGGATGGAATTACTGGAAGCTGGTGGACTGAAGGCATGGGTGTCCAATCCAGAATCCTCTGATGGGGAGAACTATGTTGTATTGATATTGCCAGCTTTGTCCATCTACCTGTGTATAGAACTGTATTCGTTGTCTGCTTTGGTTTTGTCCTTATGTAAATCACATCATTCTCCACACACCATGAAGCTCAGTGGCTAAAATAGGATTGATGTGTTCTCAATACCTAGGAGTAAAAGTAAGTGGATGTAGATGTAGGAACAGAGGGTTGCCAGGATTGCAGACATTATTACACTTGTTCCAAGATGCACGCTATCTAATTCTGCTAAGGCTGCCATAACAAAAATAACATAAACTGGGTGGCTTAACAACAGAAATTCATTTCTCACAGTTCCGGAGGCTGGGGGTCCGGGATCAAGGTGCCAGCCTATTTGTTTCTTGGTGAGAGCTCTCTTCCCAGCTTGGAGATGGCTGCCTTCCCACCGTGTGCTCATATAGCCTTTCCCCCATGCATGTGCACAGAGACAGGGATCTCTGCCTCCTCTTCTTATAAATCCACCAATACTATCAGATTAAGACCCAACTCTTAAGGCCTCATTTAACCTTAATCACCTTCTAAAAGCTTTGTCTTCAAATATAGTCACATTGGGGGTCAGGGCTTCAACCTTTAAATTGGGAGAAGGTACATAATTCCATCCACAGCACAAGCCTTTGACCTTGGTAATGGTAAGAGGGCACAATCTGAACTGACAACTATATACTCCCATAGATGGGATGAACTAGATTACCAACCAATGAAAGACAAAGCCATTAGAACCATGGACCGAACTATCTGCAGAAGACACACATCGGGTGGTAACGTTGGGAATGGTGGAAGGTCTCTACGACCACTTTGAGTTCCCAGTAGATTGGCAGTCAGCAACCTTCCAGGAGAAGAAAAGATGTTAAGGTTTTAAATGTGGTATGGCCTGGGAGTGTAGCTAAAATCTGTTTTAAATCTTACTGCGCTGATTCCTCCTACAGAAGTGTTCAGAAATTCAGGAACTATAAATTATGGAAAATATAAAGACTTTAGTGGTGAGAGTGATAATGATCACAATAAAGTTAAGGGGAAAAAGCCACATTTTTTTTCCCTTCCTTAAAATAATGCAGTAAGTAGGAATCTGCTTAAAATAAATGGTTGAAAATTTGTGTTCTTAATAACCCCCCCTTTGGGCATTATCAATTCTACACTCTCTGATTGTACAATCTAATAATATTTTTAATGATGTACATGGCTTAAAGTTCAGATGTACAAGAGACTGTTGAATAAAACAATAAAAATTATTTAATTGAGAAATAAAACATAATTAGAAAATGTATAAAAGGCTATTTTTTTGAAAGACAAATGAGGGTCACATAGTGGAGTAGATAGTTCTAAGTGCAAACGTTTTAGCTAAATGTGCCTTCAAAATTTGGAAAAATTAAGTTTTCTTTTTTCATTTTCAGAAGACCTAAATATTTAAAGTTAATCTGTATGTTTTAGTAATTACTTACCATAGCTAAAATTCTTTTCGAAAGAAGATAACCTTTTTCTGAGATATAAAGCAAAAAGGGCTTATGTTGTACACAAAGAGAGAAAATAATTATAAAAATATGTAAGAAAAGTTGCACAAAAGAAACTACATAAGGAGAATTAGACAGACACATAAAAAAAATAAACAACTATATACCTGTGGGAGGTAGTGTCTAGGATTACAACTAGTGATGCTCACATCCTGGTATTCACAGCCTTGTATGATTCTCTCTCCTTAAGTAGCTTTCTTCTGACCAACAGAATATCTCAATGTTTAGGGGAATGTCTCTTCCATAATTAGTTTACAAGAGTCTGACTGCTGACTTGAAGCATATACCTTCCCTTGCTGACTTTCATGAAACATGTTGCCATGTTAGAGAAGTCCACATGACAAATGATGCCTTCAGTGCAAGAACTTAAAAGGAACTGAAACCTGCCGAAAACTATGTAAATGAGCTTGGTAGTTCCTTATTCTGCTGAGCTTTCAGATGAGACCCCAGCCATTGAGGACACCTTGAATGCAGCCTTATGATAGACACTGAAGCAAAGGACCCAGTTAAGCTGTAGCTAGATTCCTGAGCTACAGAAACTGTGATATAATGAATCTGTGTTATTTTAAGCCAGGAAGTTTGTGGTAATCTGTTACATAGAAATAGTTAACTAGTAAAATATTTTTTTCAAACTAAAAATAGATCAAGGCAAAAATAATACAGAAAACACAAACAATGCAATGAAAAAGGTGTATTTCACAGACAGTATTTTTTTTTCATGTGTCAGCTTAACTAGGCTGCAGTCCCCAGTTATTCAATCAAATGCTAGTATAGGTATTGCTATGAAAGTATTTTGTTGATGTGATCAAAGTCCATAACCAGTTGACTTAAAATAAAGGAGATTATCCTATATCTGCATGCCCTAATTCAATCCTTTGACATGACAAGAGCAGAGTTGAGGCTTTCTTGAAGTAGAAATTCTGCCTGTGGATAGCAGCCTCAACCTGTGCCCGAGTTCCAGCCCACACTTCCTGACACCTTGTCCTACAGTTTTGGATTTGCCGAGCCAGCCCACATAACCCTGTAATCTATTCCTTGCAATGAATCTCTTAATATATTTCTCCTACTGGTTATGCTTCTCTGGTCAAAACCTGACTGATTCAGATTTTGATAATGGAAAGGATTCTCAAAGAACAGAACCTTAAGGATGAGATTTTTGAATTAGTTCTGGGTTTTCTGGAATTGGTTCTCTAATCTAATTAGGCTTGTAGGCACTAATGATTCTATTTCTGGTGGTAAAGGCAGCACTGGTGGGCCATGGGATGGTGTGACAATAGAGAGATGCAAAATGTCACTATCGGTTTTTCCTAACCAAACCCAGGTTCTGGGTGACCACGTATTTGATACCTCAAAACATTTTAGTCTAACTAAAGAGTATAAAGGGATTGGCTGGTTGCTTCTAAAGGGATTGGCTGGTTGCTTTTTTCTTTTTTTTTGGTTCACTGATTCCTTTATTTATTTAGGAGGTAGGGGGAGGAGACACAGAGTTGGGGGCCAGCAGAGGAAAATTACCTACAGGAGAGGGTTGGGAAGGGTTTGCAGGGATTGAGCTAGAAAGCAGTAACACTGATTCTATAGTTGAAAAGGAGTAGTGCACAACTGTAAGTACCTGGTGTGAGTTTTGTAATAAATCCTATCTTACGAATAAGTACAGTGGAATACTACTTAGTACATTCATACATGTTTCTATCATCTTGAGATTTTTTATATATACAGTACATGATCTGTCTTTATAAATGTACAGCTTGAAAAAAAGAGATCCTTCTTGTAATAGGTACAGCATTAAACACAAAAACCAACATGGGCCAGCCACATTCCAACTGAAGACCCAGAGAAAGCCTGGCCGACAGCCCAGCCTCAGCCCCTGCAGCCCAGCAAAGTGTAAACCAGCACCCACTGCACCTGTGGGCTCAGCGGGCCCTTGACATTTGCACGGGAAGAAAGAATAGGATGAGCTTAGGGCTTCAAACTCCCAGCTCAAGCTCTGCATTAAAGACTGGAAAGCTCCTATACCTGACACTAAAGGAACCTGTATTACTCCTGTGGTCACGGGGACAAGATATCTGAAAACCAAAACCAGAGACATCCTGATAATGGACGTACCTTCATACCTTGATGTATGAAAATATTTCTTAGCTACAACGCAGAAAAACATAAACCATGAAAGAAAGTGATATAAATTGGACTTTTAAATTAAAATATTTTATTCTTCAAAAATATGGTTAATGTAACAGAACAGGAGAAAATGTCTGTGATACACCTAACAAAGGACTTATATTGAGAATATATAAAGAATATTTAGAACTCAATAACAAGAAAGTAAATGACTTAATTGAAAAACTGACAGGTTGATATAGTGTAGTTATGCACAAAATTTCACATGCAAACTGTAGGAATTTTCATGAATATACAATAACTACAATAGAAAATTTGGCTATAATCTCAAATATCTATATTGACTTAAATCTAAATTCTAAATCCCTTCTTATAATAAAAATTGAGTGATTAATCTTCATGTAGCCACAGTTCAACTTGCTATATGAATATACAGGTAAGACTATCATTGTTTCTAGAAAAACCTACAAGTAATATTATTGATGACATCCAAACATGTTTTAAGAAATTCTTCTTTCTCAGTATGACAAAGATGGAATAAAGATGATGAGCTTACTACAAAAAAAAAAAAAAAGAAGAAGAAAAACTGACAGAAGACATGAACAAATACTTCCCAAATAAAGTATTCAAGGGCCAATAATCACATGAAAAGATGTTCAGCATTTTTAATTATCAGGAAAATGCAAGTTAAAACCAAAATAAGATACCATTGCATATCTATTAGACTGGCTAAAAGTAAAAATACTGACAATACCAAGTGGTGGTGAGGATATACAGCAACAGTAACTCTCATATACAATCACTGTGAGAAACTTTCTTGGCAGTTACAGAAAAACATAACCACGTATTTACCCAACATACAGTCAATTCACCCAAAGTAAATGAAAACAGATGTCTACACAAAGAATTATACATGAATATTCATAGAAGTTTGATACAATATAGCTCCAAACTGTATATAAAGGACACTGTAAATCAACTATACTTCAGTAAAAAAAAAAAAAAATTAAAAATAAGAAATTATACTTCAATAAAGGTAATAAAAGTAAATAAATAAAATGCAAAAGGAGTCACTCTTATTTGGTTTCCAGACCTGCATAGTCTGGCTATTAGGGAAAGAGCAACATATATTGGCAGTAGGTTCAAAACCTATGATTGCTACTGTAAATGATGACTCCAACATTTCTCTGTTGTCTGTATACTATAACCACATCCTTAGTAGGCCATTACACTGTTCTTTCAGGAAAGTTGAGTCCATAGGTATGAGTCCAATGCTGGCTTTATTTCCATGTGAAATGTATTTCTTTTTCAGAAGCAACATTGTGTTAGATAGTAAAGAGTAAGGCATTCCATAAGTCCACAGCAGGTGATGCTGCCAGCAACACTTTGAAGAGGAAACTCAAATCCATTCCCTCAATACTTATCCAGTTCAGTGAAGATAAATTGTTGTCCCTCCATAATGGAAGGATTCCAATGTAATCAGCCTGAAACAGATGGAAGGCTGCTTCACCCAAGAGAATAAGGTAAGAGATCCAGCATTGGTTTCTGCTGTTGGAAGGGAGCCACTTATCAGTGTTGATGGCCAGACCTGTTGTAGGGATAATTCATATTCTTAAGTTTAACACAGATTCTATCCCTACCCCATATCTACACAGTATATAGGCCCCTTGAACAAGTACAGGGTGGCTGGGGAAGAAGGCTGATAGACAACCACAGGCAAAGTCATACTGGCTACTGGACACTCCTTTTCAGTGGATGTCTTTTGATGAACATTGACACAGGATATAAATATTGTCACCATCTTGGCTCATTTTGAGACATACATTCACATAATTCTTCTTGGGATGTTTCTGCCACATATGTTCCAACCTTGTTCCATTTGTGCCCTTGACCATCAAGCAAAATTGTTGGCTGCTTTCCATAAGTTAGTGTAGATCCAAACCTCTGGCCATATTTTATTCCAGGCAATGTGGATAAACAACTGTACTGCTTGATGTTTTGCCCACTAGGAACCTTTCCCATGACCACTTCATTATAGGTTCACTCCTGACTGGGGTTATAATAGTACTGGAGGGAGTAATTAATAAGAGAATGCAATTGGAGGTAATAATTGAAAGGCAAGGCTACCTCTATTTGCAGGTGACAGCATGACATACGAATAAATCAATAGAAAAGTATGAAAAACAAGAACACAGTATGAAATTAACATACAGAAATCAACACTCTAACTAAATAAAAATAAACAATTAAATATATAATAAAGGAAATGACCACATATATAGTAGCAACAAAAAGGTTAAATACTTGTGAATAATCTTAATAAGAAATGTACAGAACTTTATGAGATTTAGTAGATTACACACAGATTTTTCTGCTCTTCCTCTCTCTGAGTACATATTAACATTGTACTTCTGACCTCCTTGAAGTCAGGCATGGCCATATATCTAAATGCAGGCCAATGATTGCAGGCAGATGTCACAACTGTCACTTCCCTCACAGGGAAGAGATTCTTAATTTCTAGTATATCTATTTTTATAATCTCTGAAAGAATTAGTTCCTCAGAGGAGGAAAAAGAAACAAAATTAAGAGCGTGGCATTGAGAAAATCCTTTGAATTGAAAGTGTTACTATCCTTTGATTATATGTTCACAGGTCACAGTTTCTTGGCCAGTTTTGTCCAAGGGAACTTTCTACAATTATGGAATTGTTCTATTCTGCACTTCCTGGTCACCAGCCTTAAGCTTGTGACCTGCTTTGTCCACGGAAATAAACTAGCCATGGTCAGTCACGCAGACCTGGGAGAACCATCAAGCTGACCCCAGAACAAACTGCCAGCACGTGAAATTGTAAACTAAGTAAATGATTGTTTTAAGCTTCTAAGTTCAAGGGTGATCTGTTATGTAGCAAAACTACCAATACAAATGTTTTATTAACTTTTGGACTCTTTAAAAATGGAGGACTTTAAAACACAGTGAATTAACAGAACTTCTCATTCCCTGAAGTTGACTACTTCCATTGCTATAAAAACTAAGATGAATCTCCTGAGAGAACTTCAAGTCCTTCCAGATACTGAAAGAATTTTAGGTTGATAATTAGCAAATTAAGAAAATGGAGTGAAGGGGAGAGGTAATCATGGTTCCTGATCTTCAATTTAAGAAATTTCGGGAAAAAAAAAAAAAAAAAAGAATTTCGGTCACTGTACACATAAAGTCAGTTTGACAAGAAAACTAATATTTCATATATTAATTCCTTTGGATGTTAATGTATCTAGACATAAACTTACAAGAATATTTAATCTTCAATTATCCTGGGAATTTCAAAATGATTAATATTTAAAATGTTGGCATTGGTATATTATTATTAGAGCGACTATTCACTAGAGCATCATAATTTGTCAATCTCCCTACAAGTTACTGGTATGCTATTTTGTATATAATTAGGAAATGGAGGTTGAACAAGGAGTAAGTTTTCAGACTTCGTTATAGGGTGGCTTTGGAGCTATACAATTAATGTACTCTTCCAATATATTTCAGAGACTTCTGGGGACAAAATCTGTATTTCTCACCAGGGATCCCAAAACTAAATCAAAGGAACAATAGTTGATAATGGAAGAGAAGCCTCAGGATGCTGTGGGGCTGCCTCTTCCCCATGAATGCTGATCTGATAAGGAGTTCCACTTTAGGGCCAGCACTGCCTGTGACTAATCTACTTGGTTTGGGGGTTGAGTTTAAAAAGCCTATCATCACATTTTTCTTCCCTACGATGTAACCTTTATCAGCAATGGATGTAATTTTTTGAACTTCATCTCATTTATTTGCCACAGTCCCCATTTATTCCAGAATTTGGGTAGTACATTAATCACGGTAAGTTAAGACCAAACACACACACACACATACACACACACACACACACACACTCATGCTATATATTCAGCGCAAGTTGGCAACAAGTATCAGCTCTTCATTAGTAATTCAGAACTCATGATGAGTAAGGTTCCATCATCATGTAACTACATCATCTGGATAACAGTCTCTTCAATCACCACAGCAGTACAAGAAACAGCTTGACAGCCAAGTACCAGCAATGTCATGATTTGGCTTTAAAGTGACATCATTTGCATTCCCATTTCATCAGCCAGAAAGAGTCACGCAGTCCTACCTAATTTCAAAGTGCTGGGAAAAAATTCACAATCTCAAAGCCTTCCTTCATTAAAAGAACTTTACCCTCTGCATCCTGTAAATTTTGCTACATCTTCTAAATGTTTAGCAGCCACTAACTGCAAGGGGCTTGGGGTGGGGGGCGGTCTGTGCAATGAGATAAAGTAATGTCTTCTACACTCTTGTCCACTGCTGGTGACACCCATCAGCCCAGGCTGTAGTACTCAATGAGACCAGCCAGTGGCATTCAGTTCCACTGCAGCACACAATATCTGGGTGGTGGTGAGTAATAAGCCATCTCCAGACACCCTGAATCTGGAACGTAATTCAGCTAGAAACTTTCTTGGGTGGTCAGCAGGTTCTTGCTTGTACCCTTTCAGTGACCTGGGAGATGGAAACCTGAGGACTCCACAAAGCCTGCCTTCATCTCACCTTGGGAACTTCATAACCTTGACAGTGGCAATGGGGCAATCTTGGTGGAGGTGGTGAATTATCTTGATATTTGCCCTCTCTCTACTTGCCGTACTCTGCCACTTTTGTGTCCTTTGTGCCCCAGCAGTTCTAGGTGTGCCTTTGGATTCTAAGGCTCAGGAAACTATAAAAGAACAATGCATATTTGTATCTTCATTAGTAATCACACTGCTTGACATACTCTCATCAAAGTAAGCCCCTCTCTCTTTAAGAACTGCCTTTTATGGTGGTTGTGGCCACCTCAGATGACCTCAAGAAATGTGGCATTTTTGTTTGCACCACTCAGATCTCTTGCATAAATTCTTGTACTGTTCTGTTTAGTTGTCTGCTGGGGTCACTAACTCCAAAACAGTAAGAGGAGCTCCTATTGCTGATCCACATATGGAAACTCAATATATCTTCCTAAGTATCATTAATATAGAAATATTTTTTAAAACTGGAAATAATTTTGTTAAATTGTAAATCTATGTCATCTAGTTGTTTAAAACAGTAATTGTGTATCCCAGTGCATTGTCAGTATAAAAATAAGACATTCATTTTTAGGAAGTAACAAAAACATACAAATTCTACCGATTATAGGGCTTTCCTAATGCATTCTAATATATAATATTTAAATTTTATTTTTTTGTTTTTAATATACTCTATTTCAAGTTTACATAGTTTAATTTTTTAATTAATTTCTTTATTGAAGTATAGTTGATTTACACTGTTGTGTTAGTTTCTGCTGTACCACAAAGTAAATTATACATATACATATATCCACTCTTTTTTAAGATTCTATTTCCATTATAGGTCATTACAGAGTACTGACTAGAGTTCCCTGTGCTATACAGTAGGTTCCTATTAGTTATCTATTTTATTTATGTTTAATTAACTAACTAATTTATATGTATATTTTAAAATTTGGGGCTGCACTGGGTCTTCGTTGCTGCACGTGGGCTTTCTCTAGTTGCGGCGTGCGGTGGCTTCTCTTGTTGAGGAGCACAGGCTCTAGGTGCGTGGGCTTCAGTAGTTGTGGCACGCAGGCTCAGTAGTTGTGGTGCACGGGCTCTAGAGCACAGGCTTAGTAGTTGTGGCACACAGGCTTAACTGCTCCGCAGCATGTGGGATCTTCCTGGACCAGGGCTTGAACCCATGTCCCCTGCACTGGCAGTCAGATTCTTAACCATTGCGCCACCAGGGAAGTCCAAGTTATCTACTTCATATACAGTAGTGTGTATATGTCAAACCCAATCTCCCAATTTGCCCCTCCCCCCACCCTTTCCCCCTTGGTAACCATAAATTTGTTTTCTACATCTGTGACTCAATATTTACATTTTTAAAGCAACAAAAACGTTTGCATAACAAATCTTGAAATGTATTAAGTCACTATGCATATCCATGATTTAACTGACATTAAGTTGACGAATATATTTCTAAGATAATAGAAGAAAGGTCTGAAGACCTTTTCTCATTTACTTATACAGGACTGGCACAATATTTTGAATACCAAAATAGTGTCACATGTTACTAAGAATACATTAGAAAGGTTAAAGTGACAATGGGTAACGTAGGAGAGAGAAAAGAGGGGAAAGCTCACAGGGGCAGGGGGAGAGAAAGAGGGAGGAAGAAAAGAAAAGGGGAGAAGAAACTAGAAAAAAAAGAGAGGAAGGAGGAAGTGAGGAAAACACATGGAAAGATAAAAAATTAGCTTATTTTATCACTGCCCTGATCAAGGGATTGAATTCATTTCATATCATCATTTCACCAAAGAGGTTTAGGAAAGTAATTCTGTTTGCTCCAGTTGGTGTTTATTAAAGGGGAAAGAAAGTGATCACACTCTACTGTCAGCAAAAATTTAATTGTAGTAAAGCACTGAAGCTTATAAGCATTCATTTTCCTTGGCTAAGTTATCTTCAAACTTGTAAGAGAAATAATCTGAGTTTGTGGGAAGTCTTTGAATGTCTATAAAATAGGGACTATTTGATTTGTTACAGAGACAGTTCTCATCTTAAATATGATTGCATTTCTTTATGTTTTGATCAGTAAATCTTGAAACTAGTCCATGTTTCAAAGAACTATAAAGCTGGGGTTTTGGTGACTATAAATCAGATATGTAGAGTATGGTCCTCATTCCAGCATTGTCAGTTTGATTTAAAAATATCTGAAATGTGCTAGTCTACCCTTTCCACCACATAAATAGAAGCTATAGAAAAATTTAAGAGAGTCCCAACAGAAAAACAGAAAAAGACATGTCTCCCTGATTCTGACTCCTACTTCTGCTCCATATCTGCACAGACACCCACACACAGACACACAAATACACACAGATATACACAGACTCAAGTACACTCATATGAAAGAATACCTTGCTTTCTCGCTTAATTAAAATCTGGACACAAACTCAGTGGTCTATTTAAGAAAGAAGAGTGACTCCTGATTTAGGTGGTTTTGTTGGGTAACAAAGGAATTTTCTAGAAAATTGTATTAGTTTCCTAAGTTTGCCATAGCACAGACAGGGTATGGCTTAAAACAACAGAAATTTATTCTCTCATAACTCTTGACACTGTAAGTCCAAAATCAAGGTGTTGGCAGAGTTATGCTCCCCCTGGGACTTTGGGTAAAATCCTTTCTTCTCCTTAGTTCCCGGTGGTGATGGTCAAACCTTGCCATTCCTTAGCTTGCAGCTGCATCATTCCAATCTCCACCTCTGTCATCACATGGTATCCTCCCCTCATTTGTCTGTGTTCACACTGTCTTCCCTCTGAGCCTGTTTGTCTACTCTTCTTAAAAGAACACCAGTCATACTGAATTAAGGGCTCACCCCACTTCAGTATGAGCTCATCTGAAGTAATTACATCTGCAACAGTCCTGTTTTCAAATTAGGTCATATTCTGGGGTTTTGTGGGTTAGGACTTTAACATAGCTTTTTAGAGGATACAATTCAACCCACAACAGTAGATGAAGTTACTTCTTAAACAGACAAAACTATTCCATTTCTGTTATCATATTAGAAAGTCTTGTAAAACCTACTAGGAACTTTCAAGCCTTCTCTTTTGGTATTTATTTAAACTGCTAGTTAAAATAATATAGATTTAGCATGGAAAATTTTAAAAATACGTACGCTTATAATGAAGGAGGTTACAATCACCCATACAGATTTATTAACCGCAATATTATTTTTGTATTTATATGAAAGCATACTTTCATTCTGCATATACAATTAACATGTTTTACGTTGCAAAATATCCAATACACCAGCTGTACTTACAATATGTATCCACTAGCTGTAAGGTCATATAATTAAATAGTTTTCTATTAATGGGTATTCATTTTGTTTTCAAATATATCCCACTTTAAACACTTTTGTAGTAAACTGCACCTAAAATCTTTATCTACATTTAATATCACTTTATTTTTTCTGGTCTCTCATGCATTTTCTTCTCCATCTCTGAAATCTAAGATTGTAAGCTTCTTTCAGCTTCATGTTGTCATTTCTATTCAGCATTTTGTACCTGTTGTCCATCGCCTCTTCCTGGAACACACTTTCCTGAACATTTCATAATGCTACCTCTTTCTAACCCTTCAGCCCTCTGTTTAGATAACACTCTGCAGACAGGCCTTTCCTGACGCCTTGCAAAATTGTGTCTTAGCTCCCTGTATTGTAATAAAATTCATAACACATTGTTTCTCATTTCAGTTTTTGATTTTAATACTGTGAACGGAGGGTCAGTGACTTTCTTATCTACCCAACATTCCCCAACACACATAACGTATTTGCTCAACAAATGTCCTCCAATAGTCCCTATCTTAGAAATTTCACCACCAAACTTCCAGCTTCTAGACCTGAATTCTTGAATCTTGAAAGTCTTCTCAGTTACCATCTTTTCCAAGAAATCCACATTATCACTATATCTTACTTGATCTACTACAGTACTTACTTATATAACATCCACTCTCCACACCTGTCCTTTTTTAATGTACTCTCAATTTTCTCAGATGGCCTTTTAAAAAGATCATTCAAAACTTTGTAGTTCTATTGTTCATAATCTTCAATGGCTTTTACTACTTTCAAGATAAAGAGAAAATCCTTCACATTACTCCCAGGTTTTGCCTATGGACTTCCTGTCCAGCCTAATGTCACCATTTCCTGCCTTATTCTGCCCACCCCAAGCATACGGGCTTTCACTGAGATCCCCAAAACTGCCGTGTTGTCTTCTGCCATAAATTATTTATACAAGTTGTTTCCTTATCAGAAATGATTCTACCTGCTCTAACTCTGCATTATAAAATTCTATCTCATTCTTTTTTTTTAGGTAGATAAAAACTTTTATTGGGTAGATCAATCCATTCATCTATTAATCAAGGGCATGATGCCTTAACAAATCACTATGTATATTTAACAAATAGTAGGAAGAAGAAAACTAGCATGTATTAAAAGCCAGATAAGTGCCAAGCCCTCTTTTTGTTTTCATTTTGTGTTTTGTTTTTTTTCTTTCAGCTTTACTGAGACATAATTGACATACAACACTGTAAAAACTTAAGGTGTACAGCATAAAGAGTTGACTCACATACATCATGAACTGATTATCACAATAAGTTTACTGAGCATCCATCATCTTATACAGATACAAAATTAGAGAAATAGAAAAACATATTTTTCCTTGTGATGAACTCTCAGGTTTTACTCTCTTAACAGCCTTCATATATAACCTACAGCAGTGTTAATTATATTTATCATGTTGTACATGACATCCCTAGTACTTACGTATCTTATAACTGTAAGTTTGTACATTTTGACTGCCTTCATCCAACTCCCCCTCTTCCCATCCCCCAACTCATTCTTTATTGTTTTTGGCTGTGCTGTGCAGCTTGTGGGATCTTAGTTCCCTGACCAAAGATTGAAACTGAGCCCTCAGCAGCAGTGAGTGAGAGCGCGGGGTCCTAACCACTGGACCACCAGGGAATACACCCCCGCCCCAAACTCATTCTTAAAATATCAATTCTAAGGTCATGTGTTCAGAAACCCTTTCTGATTTTACTGACTTCATGATATGCCAGTATGTTTGTTCTTAAGGCATGAAAACATGTTGCAATTTTCCTTTACAGAACACCACTGATCAAATAAGCATATACATATGCTAATATCAGATCTTCCTTTTAACATTCAGGTATAAGGTCAGTTCTGGGAGATGAGAGATGTGATACTCACCTGGGGACATGGTAGATACATCAGTTTTTTCAGAACTTTGCTTGGAAAGAAGCTCATCTCTGTCCCCAATTGTCATATCTCTCATCTCCCAGAATGGGTCTTGATTGCTTCCACCTTATTGAGCCACTCTGGAACACACAGAGCTTCGCAGTGGACTATGTGTGCTGGAAGATGGTAGGGAAGGAGGAACACATCAGTGGACTTCTGGGAGTCTGACAACTTCTGATTTCAGCATTGTCAAATAAAGTCCACTATAAGTCCTTCCAGCAAGGAATCTGGACAAAAGTATTACCAAGTTTTGGCTTATCCTAAAAAAGGTAGTAAAATATTATTTAAAAGAAAAAATCTTTTGGGGAGGTGCCTTTTTTATCATTGATTTTTGATTCACGATATATTATCGTGGAAAAAATGCAAATGGTATGAAAGGTCAAACCAATAAAAATAATCCTTCCTCAGATTCTTGCCCCCAAATACCTAGATTTTTTTCCCCAAAGGCAATCCTGATAATAATGCTTATTGTAGCTTTCCAGAGATGCAAGAGTTTCTATTATAAGGACAGATTTTTTACAAAAATCGGTGTGGTCTTGCCAGAATCTTGAATAAAGAGAGGCACCAGACGTTATTATTAATATGCATAAAAGAATCACACATCTTTATTGTCTTGTCATTCAGTTCGGCCAAACATTTTCAGTATTGCCAACTCCCCTCATCCCTGTTTCTACTGCTACCATTTTATGAGACTTTTAAAGATTCTGCACTATAAAATAGTTCTCAGTTTCTCAACTTTCCCCATTTCCTGCTTAGAATTCACCATTATTGGTTCTGTTAATTCTGTTACCACTAAACCATCTGTTTTCTAGCTTCCAATATTTTGTTGATGTCTAACATACTCCTTCATCCTCCCCAGCTGCCTAACTTCATGATTCGCTTTCTTTTTAATCCTGCTTCCCTTAATCACTTTAGTGAAGTTTCAGAGAGAGTGAAATTACATGCACATATCCAACTCACAATTTTAACCTAGAGTTTCTCATTGCTTTTAATCTCTTACAGCAGGAGGATTGGAAACTTTTCCTTTAAATGAACAGATAGTAAATAATTTAGGCTTTTCCTGCCAATTATACTCTGTCACAACTACTGCATTCTCCCTTTGGGCCACAAAGGCAGCCATAGACAATATATAAATGAATAAGCACATTTGTATTCCAACAAAACTTTATTTATAAAAGCAGGTGGTGGGTAGGAATTGACCAGTGAGCCACAGATTATTGAACTCTGTCATACAGCTTAAAGAACTAATCACTAATTATCTCAATAATTTTCACCACATATTTCTTCTTCAATAGATTCTGAAATTATATGAAGGCCAGAACTCTAATCAGTCAGTCATTCTCTCCCTCTCTCTCTCTCTTTCACACACACACACCTCCCATATCATTTTAGTATGTGGAACCAGCACAATTCATGACAGGTAATCAGCATATATTATGTCCATCCCACTCTTCCTTTATGTTGAGGTTATTCGTTTGCTCAGGTTGAAAACAGACTCAATTTCATAATGAAGTCTTTAGAGGTGAGAAACTTCAGTCTGGGAAGGCGGGATGAGATGGACAGCTTTGTTCTAAATTAAGAGCCTCCTCCCTCTGCAGCTGGCTGTGGTTTTCTACCTCTCTGAGGTTGATGCATAAAGATGCAGCAAAAACAAAGGAAGCAGAACGTTCTTACTTAACTAGATCTGTTGTAAGACAGCATTGCATGCTCTGGCCCCGATGGGGGTTAAACATGACCCTTTCTCCTGTGAGCGCTCTCAGAGTGTTCTTCAGAGGATTCCCCACTGCCTGTGCCCCTCTGACAACTCCCAGGAGAAAGAGGCAATTGCCCTTGGCGCCCCCTAGCCTCTGCCACATTGCTGGTGAACACACAGCTTCTGGCCAGTGAGAATGTATCTAGGAGAGTGGCTTATGAGTCATGAGATGACTTCTCAGCATTGCTTTCTAAGGGATGCATCCTTGCCTAAAGCTTCATTTTGGAATCTTTTTTTCTATTGGTTTTGGTATGTTAGTCGAAATTCCCAACTTAACTCCCCATGACATACACACACACACACAGACACACACACACAACTGATTTAGAGCCTAGTTTTTCTCTTGTCCTAGTATTTTTGTACATTTTTGGGTTTTGAATCACATCTTTTTGGGGGGTATTAAAGAAATATGACTTGGTCTGTACTCTAATCTCATATACCCCATGTAAATATTCTCCCTTCCCCACATTCAGGCCTGCTCCATAGCCTAAAAATTTTGGTGGTATAAAGGAAATGGTTCTGTTTGGCATATTTCTCCTCCAAGTCTGACATCTGGCCTCAGGGTCAGATATAAAGCAGAGGGAATAAGAAGATCAAGAGTAACAGGACTGTACTTAGTACTATTTGCAGGTCCCTTTTGTCTATGACCATCCACTGTCGTGACAGGTACCCAAATGCTAGACATTTTACTGATTATTTTACTGAATGTGCGAGCCCTACCATCCCCACACGTCAATTCCTGGCAAGGGCTATGCACCGCTTGACTCCATTGGTTTTCTCCTAGGGTCTCCTTATCCCAGCAGGCATCTATCTTAATGCAGTGTGATTTATGTTGTCTTTTTGGCCCAAAGGAGAACACATGTATGTTAGCCATGCCAAACTCTACAAATGTAGGCTGCTCTCACTGCCAATGCTCTCTCCTGGTCCTACTATTTTAGGCAGTTTCAGATGACAATCCACATTCTGGTTTCTCTTATCAAGAAGCAAGCACGCATTTTATCACTGTAGGTCAACCCCAGAAAACTCCTAGAACATGTATCATGCTTTCCTAAGAACTATTTTGACTCCTGATGGCAACATTTGGTGAGCCTATGACATCTTCATCTCTGCAGTCTTTAGTCAGGGAGAGACCAGTTTTCCCAATATGTGTAAAAGATTTCCTTAACACCTTTCTCGGGCCATACAGTAAAAGAAGCACCTCTGGGAAGGGAGATGAAAAAGCACAGCCCATTCTACTTCCCTGGATTCTCCTCAAAGAGCAGAGTGTGTCTGCTAAGGAATCTTCTGGAAGTATGTAATAAGACTGACTGGCAAAGACCCAATTTTTCCCATTTCTGAAAAACAAAACAGTGAACGAAACCTATGGATCCAATTCTCTTCTGTTTACATATGAACAACTATAACCAGAACATATGCTTCTACCTCTATTTCAGATACACCAACCCCCACTTCCCATTACTCTCCTTCCTGTGCTTCATTATGTTATTATTTTTAGTAATAGTCCTACATTTTAAAGCTTATGGAATATACCTGTCTTTCTTGATTTGTTCTATATATTAACATTATCCATGACTCCTACATTCTCTTCTCCTCTCCTCCATTTTCTCTCCAAAATTCTTTCTACAATATTACTCTTGCATTTGTTTATTTTAATAACATTTCAGTGTTTTGGTACAGAGAATTATAAGGAACATATTTTAAATGGCTTAGAAATCACCATACACACAACTGCTATTGATACAAAGAAATGAATATACATGGCTTTAGAAAATCAAACAGTACAGATAAGTATATAAAAGAATGTAAAAACCTTGATCTCTGCAATAGCTCAGACTCTTTCACAAGAGAACCTGGTCCCCCGGATGAGAAATTTAACACGGCAGAAGCAAACAGATAAAAAGAAGCAAACACAGTGGAAAATACAATTGAATTTCTGTTGCTTGAAAGAGAAGTCCCAACACACAGGCCAAGTGAATTATCTTTTTCATAACCCAGAAGTCCTCAAGTCCTGTTATGGGATTGTTTGATTCATTTTCTGGCTGAGACACCCATGACTAACAATGAGGTACAGCAGCCTACTTGCAGCTCGTGTAGGCACAGGGCAGAGGGATCTATGAACAGGTTTAGAACCCTTCCTCTCCACTCACTCTTCACAGGGGGTCACCCTGTGGATGGAGCAGTGTGAACTTGCAGTGACCTTGTGGCAGGTCCGGGTGTGCCTGTAAGTGGAAGATCTCAGGTAGTATCCTCCAGGCTTTTCATGTTGGAATTGCTTTAGGGCCTGTCTATATAAAAGGCCTGTAAGTACAGATGTCTTTTACACTCCAAAGCCTTGTGCAACTGGTAATTATTTTCCTTAAAGAGAGGTATTTCCTGAAACACCTCAAACACTGTGAAGTTTCTATTGTGATTCTTTTTTTTTAACATCTTTATTGGAGTATAATTGCTTTACAATGGTGTGTTAGTTTCTGCTGTATAACAATGTGAATAAGCTATATGTATACACATATCCCCATATCTCCTTCCTCTTGCGTCTCCCTCCCACCCTCCTTATCCCACCCCTCTAGGTGGACACAAAGCACCGAGCTGATCTCCCTGTGCTATGTGGCTGCTTCCCACTAGCTGTGTGTTTGACATTTGGTAGTGTGTATATATGATTCTTTTATTTGAGTGTGGCACAGGATCCATAGAATCCCCACGATCCCACCAACCTCTGCAAGCAGTTTTGAATCCCCAGGTTCTCCATGGTAGAAAGACAGAGAGAACTGTACTGTACATTGGACCAGCTGGTGGCCATAATGTGTACTGCTCATCACTCAAATCTGTAATACGTTTTGCTTTAACTGCCCATGCAACAAAGCATACATGGTGGCTCAAAAGAACACAAGAAACAGTATTCAGCTATCTTCTGGATGGAGTAACATAGTCAATCAACCTGTCCTTCACTAAGGGAGAATAACTTGGCATGGTCTTTACACTGACATAGCACCCCATGCCCAAAACTTCACAGACATAGTAGAATCTGACCTTTTCAAAGAACTGATCTTTTCATCTCCAGAACACATGTTGGTTAACTCTGTGTTTAGGGTACCTGCTAGTTTTTGCTCTCCAAAAAATATAGATGTGATCTCTTTCATAAAGTGTGACATCCTGTAAACTGGCTAGATGAATAAGATCCCTGATCACTAAACTGAGGTACAGAAAAGGAGAGCTGATGCTCCAGTGATGGGAGTTTGCCACTGACATTAGTCCTGCTGCTACCTTCTATAACCTCCATATTTTTCCAGTCTCACTGAGATCAGGAAGCCCATATAAACTGAAGTTCTCCTGAGAGTCCCCAGCTAAGAGACCATTCAGTCAGCAAAGAGCATTTCAACATGCTGGTGCTTTCCACATAAATGTATGGGTCAAACATATATTGAAAAAAAGAAACTTCAGAGCACTTTAAAGAGATGCACCTTAAGGGTGAAAATACAGTATACACATAATCAATTCCTAAATTCCCTTCTCATTTAGATTATTTTCTCAGTATTTTAGCAGAGTCTATCTGGTCCCTCAGCTGACTTTAAATAGGGTCAATGATTAGTCCAGGTTTTTATGAAGCAGTCAGACAAAACAGAAGTATAATATTCAGTTTTCAAATAAGCATTCCAAATGAAGATACTCTTATTTATGAAATTATATTACCAGATTCAAACCATTTTTAAATATTCCTCAGGATTTTTGTTGTTATTGGTTGGGTTGTTTTGCTCACACAAACTCCACATCCCTACATTTTTGTGAATATAGTCGTCCCTCAGTATCTGTTGGGATTGGGTCCAGGAACACCTTCACATACTGAAATCAGCAGGTACTCAAGTCTCTTATGTATTTGCATATAACCTATGCACAACCTCCAGTACACTTTAAATCATCTCTACGTTATTTAAAATGCCTAATACAATGTAAATGCTATATAAATAGTTGTAGATACAACGTAAATGTTATGTAAATAGTTGCCTGTGGAGTGTGGCAAATTCAAGTTTTGCTTTTTGGAACTTTCTGGAATCCTTTTTTAAGAACTTTTGATCCACAGTTGTTTGAGTCCATAGATGCAGAACCTGTGGATGTGGAGGGCCGACTATATAGTGTGGCTCTCTCTGAGAATGTCTTCTCTTCTTAAGTTTCATTCTAGTCTGTATTTGACTTCAGGGGCATGCTAGAATTTTATTTTTGTTGTTGTTGGTATGGTGTCAATGAGAGATGGGACAGGAAGAGAATATCAGTTTCCTATTTTGAGCAACTACCTTTGCAAAAGACTAACCTCACGAAAAGAACAATGTAGTAAGTTGAGGATCACTAGCTCCCTTTGGGAGATACAGAGTTATTCTGATTGGGAAAAGATATTCCAGGAAGAATAAGAGCATTTTTTCAGAGCATGGAATCAGAAAACTAAGAGGCTGTTGTGGAGACAATTAATTTGGCTGGGAAGCGTTACACAAATAGGAGTAAAGAGCTATTGAACTGAACATAAAGATATAGACTTAGTCTTAGAGGCTTTGAATCACATTTGTTTTTAGTTAGTAGGCAAAGATTTTGAACAGGACTGTACCTAAAATAGAACTGTTACTTAGGGAAATTCATTTGACAAGAATATGTAGGATGGATTAGGAATGTAAGATAATGGAGACAGGAGCACCAATTAGGTAACTAAAACAATAGTCTTGGCAAGAGGTAATGAGGCTTCAACTAAAATAATTCCAGGAGTGGAGAAGGATGGAAGGTGAACACTGATTTCTGGTCTCTCCTCTGTGGATAGATAGGTGCAATTGTTAGGCACATGACCTCAATGTTGGGAGTGTTACTTTATATCAATCCACTTAATATAGCATATTTACCAGAAGGCTTTAATTCAACTTAACACAGGAATAAGAAATTGAATATGTATCTAAGATGCCTGCCTAGGTCAAGATATGGCAAAAGAGAACGTGGGAGAGCACATGTGTCAAAGAAGCATGCAGACTACATGAAAAGGGACTTATCAAGAGCTTCTCAAATTTGCACGGACATCAGAATTGCATGGGGAATTTTTAAAACTAAAAATGAAGGTGGCTGAATCTCACCCTAGAAAGTCAGATTTAGCGATTCTGAAGTGTTTTCACGACATATTCATATTTGTAAGAGATCTTCATGTGATCCTGGTACACAGTCAACACTTCACTAATCTACAGATGAGGATCTGCTAATGAGGAGACTCCCAGCTGAGCACACACATCAATCACGCCTTTACGGCAACCTGCTTTTCAGGTGATGATCTGTCTCTAAGGTTTTTTTTTTTTTTTTTTTTTTTTAGTTGTGGCATGTGGGATCTAGTTCCCTGACCAGGGATCAAACCCGGGCCCTCTGTATTGAGAGCATCAAGTCTTAGCCACTGGACCACCAGGGAAGTCCCTGTTCCTATACGATTCCGCTCCATAGTGTTTACTCTGCTGCTCTCGATTATCACTATAGTTTGACAACCTGAACTTCATGCTTCTGTGTACATCTTGGTAACCCAGTTCTGAACCTACCTCTGCAGTGACAACATTGGCTTCATGGCAAAGTGTCTACTTAACTCAAGAACCTTCCCTCTGTTATGAGGAGTCTCAGGTTTAGTAACCTGATGCTGACTTCTTTAAAAATGTTCTGACACTGAGGACTACCTCAACTGTAGTTAATTCAGAAAAGAAGATTCAAAGCTCTTTAGCTTATTTATCAAGAATTTCAATAGCTACATCCAATTTTTGTCACAAAGATTTTTGCAAAAGGTCATTTATATACATATGTGTACTTGGTGTGAAAATATATATTCTCTCTCTTTCACGCACGCACACACGCACACGCACACACACACACACACACACACACACACAGAGCTCTTAAATTTTACTGGAATAATTAATTCACCTAGCATGGGTTGGCAGTATCTTTCCAGAAAATACTTTATACTTTTGGAATCACCATTAATCTCACCAGGTCAATTTACAGCAGAACTGTTTTACTGGAAGAAATGCCAAAAGGTAAAATTACCTTTTATCTTCTTTGTAACAAATCAGCTTAATTCTCTGATTTTTCTTTCCTTCAACTTGGTCTTGGAAAAACTACTATTTTAGCTAACATAGGAGTTGCCGACCAATGTCCATGGACTGTTTCTATCAAGGAGATGTGTTTTCTTTGGCTAGAGAAATATTTTATAATATTTAAATTTGAAAGTTTTTAGATAACAGCATGCAATTTCCAATTAAACACAATTCTTAACATTTTATATTATCTTTGACCTAGATCTCCATGTATGCATGTTTCTTGCCTTATCTTTAATAGAATTTGAGCTTGAAACATCTGATCTAAAACCAGCTTTATATCTGACCATACACAAAATCCAGCTATAATTTACATACAGTAAAATGCAACAATTTTATGTGTCTAGTTTCTTTACTTTGACAGACAAATACACCCATGAAATTAACACCACAATCAAGATACATAATATTTCTATCACCCTGAAAGTTTCCTTGTGCCTCTTTGTTCTAAAATGTAATGTAAATGTTATCATAGAATATATTTTATCCTATTAGCTTCACTAGATCACCATCATTTTTGTCTTTTGAGATACATCCATGTTGTGTCTCTATTGCTGAGTAATAATTGCATCATAGGGATACGCCACTTTTTTATTGATTCACAAGTTGATGGACACTTTGTTTCCAATTTTTAGTTATGATGAATAAAACTGCTACAAACATTTGTACTGTCTTTATGTTGATATCCGTATTTATTTATCTTGGATCCTACAGCCAATAGCTTTGTTGTCCCCTTTATTTTCAAATGGCTCCATGCTCTATCTTATTTAATGAGTTCATTTCAGTAAACATCTACTGAGCATCTATTATGTACCATGCACTCTAGTAGACTCTGGGTATACAAAACATATAGTCAAAATTTGCTTCTCATAAGGAAACAAATCCAGGATAATAATCCAACTTTTAAAAATTATCAAATAGTATGATATTTTCTAAGGAACATTTAACATATTATTTGAGGTGGGGAGCAAACTTTTCACACAGGAAATGTCAATGTAATATAACAAAAGAATATAAGAAATTCCAATTGATGCTAACACCATGAAGAACAAAGAGTAACAATTATCTTTGGGGAACTACAATTAAATTGGTAGGTGAGGATGTAAAACCTAAGTGGAGAAAAGACAGGTATTAAGTGTAGATATGTAGACAGACCTTTTGAATCATATTTAGATGTATAGAAATTGTAGGAAAGATTTTTCACAGAGGAGTAAAAAAAAAAAAAATCAGTTTTGTATCAGAAAGTTTGCACTGGCAGCAGTATAGCAGTGTGATTTGGAGGAAGTAGAAGGTAGGAGCCAAACTTCTGCAAGAACTGAAGCAGCTTTGGGAGGGTTTGTTAACTGACTACAAGTAAGAAGGAGCAGAACTCCTAAATTTCTTATTGTATAACTCATTAGATGGGATGTTTTTAATGAAGGTTTAAAAATATCAGACAATTGGTATATAAAGATAAAATTACCATCTTCTTAAATTCTGGAGTTTGAGGTTCCTGTGGTACATCTGGGTGGTTATGTCCAGTAGGAATTTGGTTGTATAGATCTGAACCTCAGGAGAGGGCTCTAGGCAGATCTATGAAGGCAGATTTTATTTTTAAATTTTTTTTAAATATTTTTTTTGATGTGGACCATTCTTAAAGTCTTTATTGAATTTGTTACAATATTGCTTCTGTTTTATGTTTTGGTTTTTTGGCCACAAGGCATGTGGGATCTTAGCTCCGCAACCAGGGATTAAACCCACACACCCTGCATTGGAAAGCGAAGCCTTGACCACTGGACCACCGAGGAAGTCCCAAAGACAGATTTTAGATTCACGAGAGTATAAGTGTCTGTAAAACCTGTGGATGTGAATGAATTAATTCACCCTTATGTATGTGGAATAATAATAAAAATTATGGGAGAATCTTGGTGAATACCAGCAGAAAGGAGGCAAGGAAGTTGCAGTGTACTGAAAGTTTATGTCCCTCCAAAATTCATATTTTGAAATCCTAACCCCAATGTGATGGTATTAGGAGGTGGGGCCTTTGGGAGGTGATTAGGTCGTTAGGATAGAGCCCTCCTGAATGAGATTGGTGCCCTTAAAAAAGTGACCCTAGAGAGCTCCCCTTTCCACCATATGATTTCAGAGAGAGAAGGTGGCATCTGTGAACTAGGAAGCAGGCTCTCATCAGATACCAAATCTGCTGGTACTTTGATCTTGGACTTTCCAGCCTCCAGAACTGTGAGAGATAATTTCTGTTATTTATAGCCACCCAGTCTGTAGTACAGCGGGCCCAAAGAGACTAAGAGAGAAGTGGACTTCAGGAAAGAGGTTGAAAGGAGAAGCAGAGAGAAATACGGTGAGCAATGAGAGGTAGCACAGAAGACATTGTATTGTTTCAAGATGAGGAAGTGCACAGAATGGCCAAAGTTGAAGAGGTTAATGAATTTTTAAAATATTATGATTAGGAAATCATTGTTGAATCTGTAAAGAAGATATTTAGAAGAATAACATGGATTGAAGGCAAGCATATACAGTACTGAGAAGTGAGTGTTAGGTAATAAAGTGGAAACATTAAACAAAGTTGTCATAATAAAACTATGTGGCTACTAGCTCAATAAACACAGGGCCCTCAGAAGGTCTTCAAAATTGGAGGTATTTAAATATGATTATATTTTGATGGATAAATTAAATAAAAATGAGAGGAAACGATTAAAATAAGATAAAATAGGTTGTAATGTAGAGCAGTTGGTGAAATTACACTTGTATAGGATAAAGATCAGCTTGGTCTTTCTTAGACATGTGGTTCTCAAGGTGTTCCCCAAACCAGCAGCATGAGCATCTCCTTGGAAATTACTAGAAATGAAAATTTTCAAGTCCTGCCCTAGACCTACTGAATTAGAAAGTCTGGGCTTGGAGCCCAACGTTCTGTGTTTAAAAAAAACCTTCATGTAGCTTTTTTGCAAAATAAAGTTTGAGAACCACTGGATCAGACAAAAAGGAACGATTGAAGAGATTGCAATAGGTTTAGAAGGTGACAGGTATAATAAACTGAAAGAAATCATGCTTAGCAGCTTCAATTACATCTGTGAATTTGAAGATGAGGCCAAGGATAGAGAACATATAAACATTTTGAGAGAAGTGATAAAATTCTTCAGTATCCACTCCCTGTAATGGAAGATGAATCTGGCTGCTGATGGGACATAAAAAAAGGATTGCTGGGCTTCCCTGGTGGCACAGCGGTTGGGAGTCCGCCTGCCGATGCAGGGGACACGGGTTCGTGCCCTGGTCCGGGAAGATCCCACATGCCGCAGAGCGGCTGGGCCCGTGGGCCATGGCCGCTGAGCCTGCGCGTCCGGAGCCTGTGCTCCGCAACGGGAGGGGCCACAGCGGTGGGAGGTCCGCGTACCGACAAAAAAAAAAAAAAAAAAAAAGATTGCTAAGTGCCCCTGAGGGTCCTGCTGAGACTTCAAAATGGCATCCTTCTTCACAGTTATAGGATTTTTCTTCAGTAGTTTTCAATGACTTTTGATAAGGGAACAAAGTGGAGGCCTTATCTTAGGAAATGGGCCAAAGAAATTCAGACACTGATATTATTCTAATCATTGTGCCTTCTCCTCACAACCCTCTAAATTCTAGTATCTTAAAAAATATGACAATTCCTTTTTTAACTTTCTGTTTTATGACATGGACTAATTTATATGAGTAGTGAGATCACCTGGGATTTAGATTCTAGTGAGACAGACTAGTTGTAAAGCATGCAGTTTGCTTTAGTTAAATTGCTTGTAGCTGTACGAACTCATGGCAATACTGTTAATGGCTGTATTATCTCTCCACTCCAGAGCCATTAATGTGTCTCCACTGAAACTGCACGCAATAGAATCTTATTTACTTCATTAAACACCATGCCTGGCTGGACTTCTTTGAGAGATATGTTTATTTCCTGCATGAAAGGCTATGAAGTTAAAAGTTCTGGAAGCCTTATACAGTGTTCTGAGGACTGTCTACTAAGAACTGGACAATACTTTCTTACCTGTAAAATTATTTGAGTACTTCCTTATTTAATAGGTCACTGGATGCAACTTGCCTCCAAAAATCAAATTCTTTCTAGAGATTTAACAGAAGGGTTTCAATAGTAAGGATTCTGCATTTTCTTTTGACATTTGCTTCACCTAAAGTTTTGGAGACTCTTTCATCCTATACTTTACTAGGCAGTAAAAGTTATAAAGTTGAATTTCACTTAAGCAAAGTTCCAAAATAGTTAAACCTCACTGCTCTGTATAACCAGACAGGAGGACCCATGAAAATGCATATTTCCTCTGGTATTTTACTTCTCTTGTAATTATCATTGTAGTTTACATAGCTGGTCTTACAAATTTAGAAGAAAAAGGAATAATTGAAATACTCTAGTTGATAAATTGCACATAGTCCAGCCATTTTACTCAGTCAAAAAGAAATATTTAGTGGCAAGATGATGGCTAGTTAGTAGAATGTCACTTCATCTATTATAGGTGAATTAAGCAGCATGTAGTTAGAGCCCAAGTTGGAGTTCTGTATTTTCCAAACTGACATTTAAGTGACATTTCCAGCATGAAAGGTAATGACTTTTTATAACAATCATATTATGATGATGATTGCTTCCACATTCAGTGTGCTTCAATTTACACATGGGCAATCAGAACGTGTCCATAGTAAGTTACAGTCTCTCCACATCTAACCTAGTTCCAGGGTCTAAATTATTCATAAGGTCCTTATCATCTGGTGGGAGAATATGACTTATTTTCAAAAATCTATATTTAGATTACTTAAAGAGAGTGGCCATTAAAGAGAGAGAGAGAGAAATAACAAAGTTCTGTATAATATGTAAACAACAAACAGATGCTATAGAGTATGATTAAGTAAATAACTGATATTGAAGGCAGAGGGGAAAGATAATGAAAAGGCAAACTAACAAGTACTTTGCTAGTATAGAAGATGAATCCAAACAGTCAGTGCTTCCAGACGCTTTTCTTCCCCATGAATTTTTTTTTAAATCCTTCCTTAATTTGTTATCTATTTAAGTTTCTTTTCTAGATCTTAGCTTGCATTTGGAAGTATAATGAAGGAAAAGGAAGCATAATGCTAGCAGTTTGAGATAATTCAGAGAAGTAATGCTACTAAAAATCTTACTATGGATTCTTATTGTCACAAATCATTCAGTTGTATAGGAAGACATAATATTGCACAAATACCGCAAGGACTATCAATGTTCCTTTGTATTTTCTTAATGTGCTTTTGTTGATGGTTGCTAAGACAAAAATAATCTGTTAAATCCATCTACTTTACAAGCATTATATGTGTTTGGTTTTGTACTTTTCATTTTAGGTAAAATCTTTTGTACCTTTGTATCTTACTTTAATAGTTTAGCTTGCTTGGGAAAGAAAGTTAAAGTAGATTATATTCAATAAACTATTATGAAATGCTATTGAATTACAGGCTCTTTGCTAGGCACCAGGGTTTAGAAGTTAATAAAAAGACATGGTTTTCAAGGTGTTCACAGAAGAGTGGGGAGATAAGCATATAAACAATGATGGCATCAAATATAATTAATATGGATGGAGAGCAAGGTAGAGGGGGCTTTGGAGGGAGGTGCAGTCAATTACAGCTGAAAAGTTCAAGAAAGAGTTCACAGGAAAGTTGATAAGAATTATCCTTCTTCCTCAGGATAAGTAATATATATTTTTATAAAATTTTATGAATCATTTTATGACTTGGGAATTACAAACATTTTTACAAGTCCCTCCACCACTTTTCAAATATATATTCACATGTATATATATTATATTTATATAATATACATATACATACATGTCATATATATGTATGTACCTATGTTTATGTATGTATTTTGTTTCAGATGCTACGCAAAGAACTGAAAATTGTAACAAGTAAGACATATACAGTTTCTTGCTTCATGGATCTTTAATCTACTAGTGGTGTCCAGCTGGAGCTGAACACATTCCAAGGGATATGCAACATATGCAAATATGGTGTGAGAAGAAATGTTAAAAGTTTTGTGTGTATATGTTTTAGTGGAAAGGAAAGAAATCAAGGACACAGTTACAATAATGTCCTCAGGTAAATCCTAATCCAGGTTATACTTCTCATGCACTCTGCCTTTATTATTCTGGAGGGAGGAGAAATCCACAAGGAAAAGTGAAGCATAGTACTCTCACTCAGTTGTATACTTTTAACATATGTGCATCCAATTAAGTCAAATTTTGGACCATTTCTTCTAATATAAGCTAAAGTTTAGCTGCTACCCCAACACTAACAAAATTGAAGTGTCTTACATAGATTCTAGTTAAGGAACTACGGTGTGATGAAAATACTTATTATGTAAACACAAGTGAAATAAAAGATGACAGAACCAACCCTTTTTCTATCGCACAAATAATCTTGTCATTAGCCCCAATGTTAATCTGTCCCTTCAAGGTAAAAGTGATGCTGTAACAATGAGTGGGTAAGAAACTGCTTCTTCAAAGCAACTTGCGCTAAGAAGAGATCATTGTCAATACACACACTTAGAAAATTTCCTGGTTTTAATTGCTTTTTGTTATTGTCGTGAGTTAGCTTCCTAGCACATGCTGGGAGGCTGAGTTTGGGGTATAAGATCTCTATCAGGGAATAACACCCTTGAAAGGAAGTGGGTGAAGTAGAATTTGACAGAAACAGAAGTCAAATTATGATTCAGGACCCACAAAGCCTTGGCCAATGTTTTAGTCAGCTTGGGCTGCTAAAACAGAATACCATAGACTGGATGGCTTATAAACAACAGAAATTTATTTCTCATAGTTCTGGAGTTCTAGACGTCTGAGATCATGTGTCAGCATGGTCAGATTCTCATGTGATTCCTCTTCTGCTGTTTCCTCACTGTGTACTCACATGCTGTTTCCTCACTGTGTACTCA
Source organism: Neophocaena asiaeorientalis asiaeorientalis (assembly GCF_003031525.2). NCBI lineage: Eukaryota > Metazoa > Chordata > Mammalia > Artiodactyla > Phocoenidae > Neophocaena > Neophocaena asiaeorientalis. The sequence goes on from NW_020174273.1 coordinate 193,600, forward strand.
CAAGAGAGCTCTCATGGGTCTCTTTCATAAGGGCATTAATCCAATTCATGATGGCTCCATCCTCATGACCTAATAACCTACCAAAGGCCCGACTTTCTGATATCATCATATTGGGGGTTATGATTTCAACACATGAATTTTGAGGAGACACAAACATTCAGTCCATAACAGCCAACCCCACAGGGAGCTCTGGAGGACTATTTCCTAACAGAATTGTCTGATGCCTGGCTGAGATACTGGATCTTAACATTCCAGTGTCGCTCAGTTAGCAGATGCAGAATGTCCCAGGAAGGCATGAGCTTCGGTGAGGGCGCCTTCTGCAATTGAGGCAAGCCCTAAAGAGTCACAGTGGTGTTGAATTCGGTTTTTTTAAAGATATAATACCTTTCTATTCAGTTTATAGAATCTATTGATTGATGGAAGTTAGAAATGTAGCGCCAACTAGAAGAGATGTCACCCTCATCAGTGGAAAAAAGCTGACTTTTTTGATTGATGTCTATGAAATCTATGAATCTATGAAATGAATGTATGATTTAAAATCTATGGAACATGATAAAGACTATCTAGGGACAAAAAAATAAGTAGCCCATGCGGAGTGTTTAAAAATGATAATAAGAAAAAATTTTCACATATCAAGTCTGTTTTATTCAATATAATATTTACAATTTTTACCATCTATTGTCCTCAAGGATTACAAACACTATAAAGCTAGGAACTAAATTTGTAGTTACTAAAATTCGTAACTACAAATCTACATATAGTTTGTTGAAAGTATACTTTCAACAAATAAAGAATAGAAAAGAGACCAGTTCACAAAATATGAAAGGGTATACACATGGTGGCTAATCCCTACTACTAAAAAATCACTAAGTGATAATAAAGGAGAAAAAAAGTATAAATATACAAGTACTAAGTTAAAAAACAATGAAATAACAGGGATATCAACATTTTTAAAGATGCAGTGCAGGTAGATGACTGGAAACCAAACTAGCAAACCAAAGAATGAAAACTGAGTGCTAAATGGGAGAAATCAAGATATGAACTTTTGTGCAAGAGAAATTCAGAGAAATTCAGGAATCTGAGGTACTTAGCATGCCCAATATGAGGTATAACAATATTGAAATACTGAAAACAATGTGACTTCTGCTTTCAGAGAAGGCATGGAATAAATTTGGAAGTTGCTATTCCCATCCTTTAAACAAGAAAAGCAGCAGAAACTAAAAATCAATTACTTTTCTTGTAAACATTATAGAACAGAGGTCACCAAGCAAAATGCTACCCTGAAATCTGGGGAGTCAGGCAAATCCAGAGTGATACTGCAATTGAAATCTGTTAATCTAGAGCTGTAGTTACTGGATCCATAAACAAGTAGGACCACTTAAAGGGTAATTTTGACTAATGCTGGAGGCTATGTGTGGACTAATAGGGAAGAGAAACTTCTAGGTTTTTTGTTGAACCTCCACAGTTTCATGGGCTCTCTCTAGGAAACCATGAGGTTCTATGATGAAGATCCAAAAAAGATTCCCTCCTGTCTCTGGCATGGGTAGAAGAGTATTCATTGTGAAACATGTCCAGTGCCTTCTCCAAAACACAGGTGTACTCTCCAGGGAAAAAGGGTTTGCCAGAAGGCAGTTCTGAAATCTTATCCCAGCTGAGAAAGGGGAACTCCTCCCACAGGCCGGCCGCTGCTGCTGGCATTCTATCTAACCTAAGGGGTAGAGAGCAATAACAGGGGACAGGACTTCAAGAAAACAGATGGAAATGTTGTCGCTCAGGACTAGTGTACTGTATAGGGGAAAAAGGTATTTCACCCAAGAAATACCTGTAAAGGTAACACAACCAAGAAACAGGGCCACTAAAAGACTGGGACTTAGAAAACTACAGAATGTTCCTCCTACCCCACATTTTATCACCAAACTAACAAGGCTTCAGTCTAATAACAGTGGGTTACATCTGAAAAGGAGAAAGAAACAGACTCTTTTGAAAGAGTACATATGGAATCCCCAAAGTCAGAAGAGGAGACAAAAATGAGGACACTAGAAAAGATCAGAAGCTTGGTACCTTTAACTCCAACAATCATTAAAGCTCCAGCAATCATTAAACAGTGAATCCCATGTCCAGATTCATATACATCATCACATTAAAGGCCCATTTAATCTCATTTTCTATTGTCCCATATATTAAAACACATATAGGTTTCCACAAAATCTTACAAAGCATGAAAAAAATGCAAGAAAAAACAAAACAGTTTGAGGAGACAAAGTTATCATAAAAACCAGACAGCTAAAACACAGATTTTGGAATTATCAGACTGAAGGGTTAAAATAACTAAAATTAGTTTTAATCTAGGGAAACCACTAATTTTTTTAAAGAAGCATAATTGGTGAGCTCAGAGAAGAGAAAAAAAAGTAGCTTATATAAAATGCTCCATTAAGGCCAGGGGAGGTGTAAAAAGAGGGAAAGAAAAAGAAAGAACAAAGTCAACTAATAGAAAACAGTTTAGAATTCGGCAGATTATAATCCAACTGTATTGGATAATCACTTTATATGTAAATGTCCTAAATACACATAACAAGACAGATTATCAGTGTGGATTTTTTTAACAAAAGAAAAACCAAGAACAAATATATGCTGTCTATAAGTAACTCAAGACTCAGATAGGTTAAATGTAAGAGAATACAGAAGTATAAACATGTGAACATTAGAAAAGAAAGCTGAAGTAGCTATATTTATGTAAAATATGGCAGAATTCCTAATAAGGAAAACTATAAAAGACAAAGAGAACATTGTTACATAATAATTATTGGTTCAAATTTCCAATAAAAATAAAAATTTGAATGTGTATGCACCTGAAAGAGTATCAAAATACATGAGATAAAAATGATGGAACTGATAACAGAAATAGAAAATTCTACTAAAGTAGTTGGAGACATCAACACTTCTCTATCGGTAATTTACAGATGAAACAGGTAGAAAATTAGGAGGGATACAGACAACATAAAATGTACTGTTAATCAATTTAATCAAATTGATATTTATAGAGTTCTCCATTTAAGAGCAGGAAAATACACCTTCTTTTTAAGCTCACATGGATCACTCACCAAGACAGTCTGCATTCTGGGCTATAGAACATTCCCTAAACATTTATAAAAATATAAATAAACCACATTAAATATGTTCTCAAAGTACATGGAGTTAAACCAAAAGTTAACTAAAAATCAAAAACAAAAAGATAGCTGGAATTTTCCCCAAAATATTTGGAAAATAAACAGCATGATTCTAAATAATCAGTTGGTCAAAGAAGAGGTCTCAAGAAAGATTTTAAATTCTTTGAATTAAATGAAAATGAAAACAAAACATCTGAATTTGGGAGATACAGTGAAAACAGTAATTAGAGGAAATTTATAGTGTTAACCGAATGTCTGTTTTTGGTCTTTATTTTTTAATTTTTTTGGCGGTACGCAGGCCTCTCACTGTTGTGGCCTCTCCCGTTGCAGAGCACAGGCTCCGGACGTGCAGGCTCAGCGGCCATGGTTCACGGGCCCAGCCACTCTGCAGCATGTGGGATCTTCCCGGACCAGTGCACAAACCCGTGTCTCCTGCATCGGCAGGCGAACTCTCAACCACTGTGCCATCAGGGAAGCCCTGGTCTGTATTTTTGACCATTGTGATTTCCTACATCATAAGAACAAAAGTGATCAAAGCATCTTTTGTTATAATGTTGGGGTTTGTTCCCAATTCCCAAAATAGCTCAGGAGAGATAAAAGTGAAAGGAGCATCTTTTGTTATTCATAACATGCCCCTTTCAGCCACAGTTTATGTTAATGAGGTGAGTTTTGGAAAGCCCTCTGGACAGAGGCTGGTTGCCAGGAGAACCAACCACTTATCAGAGAGTTGGAACTTTCAGTCCCACTCTGGGCCTCTGGGGAGGGAAAAGAGACTGGAGATTGACTTCAATCACCAATGGCCAACGATTTTTTTAATCAATCATGCCAACGGACATAATGAAGCCTCCATAAAAAAACCTGGAGTTCAGGGAGCTTTTGAGTTAGGGAACACATGGAGGTATTGGAAGGGTGGCATGCCTGAGAAGGGTACTGAAGCTTGGCACTACTTCTCCCATACCTTACCCTATGCATCTCTTGCATCTGGATATTGCTGAGTTATATCCTTTTATAATAAATTGATAATACAGTAAGTAAACTGTTTTTCCTAAATTCTGTGAGCCATTCTAACAAATTAACAAACCTGAAGAGTGGGCAGTGGGAACTCTGATTTATAACCAATCAGTCAGAAGTACCAGAGGCCTGAACTTGAGACTGGCATCTGAAGTTGGGGGCAGTCTTGCAGGTCTGGGCTCTTAACTTGTGAGATCTGGTGAGAATTCCAGGTAGGTAGTGTCAGAATAGAACTGAGTTGAATTGAATTTAATTGAATTGTAGGACACCCAGTTAGTGTTCAAAGACTCAGAGAAGTGGTTGGTGTGGAAAAAACCCCGCATTTTCCGTGTCAGAAGTGTAATGTGTATAGTAGAAAGAGTCTTTCCTTTTAAGAACTAATGAAAATTTGAGCAACATTAATTAAATCAAGACTACGAAAACAACAGAGAAAACCAATAAAATTAAAAGTTCTTCCTCTGAAAAGATTAAAAAAAAATGAGTAAACCATTAGCCAGGCAAGCCACGAAAAACCCCACAAATTATCAGTCTCAGAAATGAGACAGGGTTCATCACTAATGATTTAATGGATATTAAAAGGATACTAAAGGAATAATACATTCAAGTCTATGCCCATACTTTGATAACTTACATGAAATTGACTACTTCTTTGAAAGACACAAACTACCCAACTCACACAAGAAAAAATAGGTAGTATAAATAAACCCATACCTATTAAAGAAATTGAATCAATTATTAATAAATGTCCAAAAAAGAAAACACCAAACCCATATGGTTTTACTGGCGAATTCTACCAAATATTTCAGGGAGAAATGATACTAATTTCCCACAATTTCTTCCAAAAATTAGAAGCAATATTTCTTCCAAAATTAGAAGTAACATTTCTAATTCATTCTGTAAGGCCAGCATTACTCCAGTAATAAGACCAGATAGAGATACTACAAGAGAAGAAAGCATCAAACCAGTATTTTTCATAGACATAGATGGAAAATCCTTAACAAAGTATTAGTGACTCATCTGGCAATATATAAAAGAGATAATATATTATAACCAACTGAGATTCCTTCCAGGAAAGCAAGGCTAGTCAACAATCATTCATTAAGCAATATATGTAATTCATTATATTAACAGACTGAATAAGATGAAACACATGAGCATACCAATGGATGCAGAACAAGCACTCAATAAACACTTATTCATGATAAGTACTCTCAGCAAATAAATAACAGAGGGGAACTACATTAATCTAATAAATAAAATGTACAAAAAACCTACATCGAACCTCATAGTTAATGGTGAGAAAGTGAACAATTTCCTGCTAAAATTAGGAGTAGGGCCAGGGTGTCCTTTACTACCATTCTTTTTTAACATTATACTGGATGTCCTAGCAGACACATTAAGACATGAAAAAAATTATATAGAGCGATATTGGAAAAGAGATATTATAATAAAGATCTTTATTCAAACATGACAGAATTGTCTATATAGAAAACCCCAAAGATTTTACAAAAATAATCGGGAGCTAATAAGCAATTATGCAAGGGTCACAGGATACAAGGTCAAAATACAATTGTCCACTTAAAAGTCAATTACTCTCCTATATGTCAGCCAAAAACAACTGGAACTTGAAATTAAAAAAAAAAAACTATAATAATATCAAGAAAATCAAGTACTTAGGTATAAATCTAACTAAATATTTACAGGATCTGTATGTGAAAAACTATACAACGGTAATGAAAAAAACCAAAGAAGACATAAATAGAAAGTGTTCTATTCTATGTTCATATTCTATGTTCATATATTGGAGAAATTAATTCTATGTTCATATGTTCATATATTGGAGAAATTCTATGTTCATATATTGGAGAAATTAATATTGTGAAGATGTTATTTCCTCCCAATTTGATCAATAGATTCAACACAATTCAGATCAATGTCTCAGCAAGCTGCTTTGTAGATACTGACAAACTGATTCTAAAATTTACATGGGAAAGCACAGGACCTAGAATAACCATTACATAATGAAGTCACCTATTGACTGTTTTCTCATTCAGTGTTGCCAAGTGTGTAAAATGATTTGGAAGTATGAATCAAAATATAATGATATGATTTAAGAAAATGTTTCTGTATTCACTCAAGTAAAAGTGAAAGAGAGAGACAGAAGTAAAGAAGGAAGGAAGGAAAAATAAAGGAGGAAGCGGGGGAGAGAGAGAGAAGAAAGAAAAGAAAGAAAGAGAAAGAAGGAAGGGAGGGAGGGAAGGAAGAAAGGACAGGAGGAAGATAAAGAGAAATGACAGGAGGAAGGCAAAGGGAAAAAAAAGAAAAAAATACATACGTTGATTAGAAAAACAGTTTGGGGCTGTTTTTAAAAGTTAATGCGAAAATTGACCTAACAGGGTTTTTTTTTTTCCTTAAAGAACAAAGAGCTTCAGAGTATACACTGGGATGGACTTTGTCAACTTCAAATGCAGCTTTAGTAGATGAAGTCACAAAGCTTATTTCTGAAGTAAATGAGATCTCTCTTATTACCAAAATATTAGTCATCTTTATTGCCATTTGTAATTAATTCCTTGTGGATGATTTTCTAACCTATGTGTACTTCAAAATTCTTTTATTTTTAAAATACGAATGCTTTCTTGCCAGTAAAGTTATAGGTTCATAAGCTTTTTGTTTTCAGTGAAGAATATATTGATCTTTTAGAAAGTTTAATTGTCCCAGGCTCTTGAGATGATACATATGCATTTCAGAATGAATTATTCTTCCTTTCTAATACATTTTAGAACACAGAATAAAATGCTTTCTTATATAATCACTGTAAAAGTAAAATTATTACAAGATTATTAAAACAACAAAATCATTTTTCATGCAACTAACCATTAGATGGATAACAAGCTGTCCACTATGTCCAGAGGACAATGAGACGAGGATTGTTTAATTTCATTTCTGTAAATAAGATTATGAAGCCAGCTATCTCATCAATGGACTATATTAAGGTGACTTTTCTGGATACAACAGTTTCATATGGTAAGGGAGACAAAACAGTAGAATGAAATCAACTTAAACAAGCTCCCTGACATTAGTGCTTCCATTTTTTAAACTAAGTTATAATTAACATACAATATTATATTAGTTTAAGGTGTACAACATAGTAATTTGATATTTTTATATATTATAAAATGATCACTGCAATAAGACCAGTTACCATCCATCACCATACAAACTGCTTACAATATTACTGACTATATTCCCTATGTGTACATTGCATTCCCTTATTGATTTATTTATACTTATATATTTTATAACTGGAAGTTTGTACCTCTTAATTCTCTTCACCTATTTCATTCATCCCCCAATCTTTCACCTTTGTGGCAACCACCAGTTTGTTCTCTATATCTATGAGTCTGTTCCTGTTTTGTCTGTTTTTCTTCTTTAGATTTCATATATAAATGAAATCATATAGTATTTGTTTTTCTGTCTAATTTCACTTAACATAATACCCTCCAGGTCTATCCATGTTGATGCAACTGGCAAGATTTCATCTTTTTTACAGCTGAATAATATTCCATTTAATGTATAAACCACATTTTCTTTATCCATTCATCAGGCAATGGACACTTAGGTTGCTTCCATATCTTGGCTACTGTAAACAGTTCTTCAATAAATATAGGGGTACTTATATCTTTTCAAATTAGTGTTTCTGTTTTCTTCAAATAAATACCCAGAAATGGAATTGCTGGATTGTATGGCAGTTCTATTTTTAGTTTTCTGTGGAACTTCCATACTGTTTTCAAGTAGCTTATTGGGTGGGCCAAAATGTGCCTTTGGTGTTTTAAGTAAAAATAAAAGACACATTATTCATTTTCACCAAGAACTTTCTTGAACAACGTATTCACCATTTTGTGCCACTACCTTCTGCCATTTTTCAGGCAACTTCATAATTCGATCTTCCCAAAACTTTTAATCTTTTTGAGCAAGGAACTATTCCAGTTGCCTTTTAAAGTCTTCCAGGGAACCGAAATATTTTCCATTAAGAGAATTTTGTAAAGACTGAAATAAATGGAAATCCAAAGGTGCAATATCTGGTGAATATGGCGGATGAATCAGAACTTCCCAGCCAAGCTGTAACAGTTTTTGCCTGGTCATCAAAGAAATATGCGGTCTTGTGTTATCCTGATAGAAGATTATGCGTTTTCTGTTGACCAATTCTGGACACTTTTCGTCAAGTGCCACTTTCAGTTGGTCTAATTGGTAGCAGTACTTTTGGAATTAATCATTTGGTTTTCCAAAAGGAGCTCATAATAGAGGACTCCCTTCTAATCCCACCATTATGTACAGCATCACCTTCTTTGGATGAAGACCAGCGTTTGGTGTGGTTGGTGGTGGTTCATTTCACTTGCCCCACAATCTCTTCCATTCCAGATTGTTGTACAGTATCTACACTTTTCATCGCCAGTCACAATTTGTTTTAAAAATGGAACGTTTTCATTACATTTCAGTAGAGAATCGCATGCGGAAATATGGTCAAGAAGGGTTTTTTTCACTTATGTGGAACCCAAATATCAAAGAGGTGAACGTAACCAAGCTGGTGCAAATGCTTTCAGTGCTTGATTTGGATATTTTGAGTATGTCAGCTATGTCCTGCATAGTATAATGTTCATTATTCTCAATTATTGTTTCAATTTGATCACTATCAACTTCAACTGGTCTACCCAACCATGCAGCATTGTCCAGCAGGAAATCTCCAGCACAAAACTTCACAGACCACTTTTGACACGTTTGATCAGTCACAACACCTTCTCCATACACTGTGCAAATCTTTTTGTGCATTTCAGTTGCATTTTTACCTTTCTTGAAATAATAAGGCATAAAATGCCAAAAATGTTGTGTTTATTCTTCCATCTTCAATATTAAAATGGCTATACAAAAATTCACCAATTTTGATGTCTTTTTTTAAATGCACGCTGATGTGAGAGCTGTCACACACAATCTAACAAAATTATTTCAAATGAAGTTAAAGACAACTAAGTGCTACTAGAGCCATCTTATGGAAAAAACAGAACCTTTCGGCTCACCCAATACATTCCCACCAACAGTGCACAAGGGTTCTTACCTTTTCTCCACATCTTTGCCAACACCTGTTGTTTCTTGTCTTTTTGATAACAGCCATTCTGACAGGTGTGAGGTGATATCTTATTGTGGTTTTGATTTGCATTTCCCTGATGATTAATGATGTTGAACATCTTTTCATGTGTCAGTTGGCCATGTGTATGTCTTCTTTGGAAAAAAAGGTCTATTCAGGTGTTCTGCTCATTTTTAATTGGGTTGTCTGGTTTCTTTGATATTGAGTTAAATGAGTTCTTTACATATTTTAAATGTCAACCAATTATTGGATATATAGCTTGCAATATCTTCTCCCATTCAGTAGGCTGCCTTTTTGTTTTGTTGGTGGTTTCTTCTGTTGTACAAAAGTTTTTTTGGTTTGACGTAGTCCCATTTGTTTATTTTTGCTTTATTGCCCTTGCCTGAGGAGACATATCCAATAAATTTTGCTAAGACAGATGTCAAAGAGGTTACTGCCTATGTTTTCTTTGAGGAGTTTTATGGTTTCAGGTTCTATATTTAAACCTTTAATCCATTTTGAGTTTATTTTTGTATATGGTGTAAGAAAGTGCTCCAGATTCATTTTTTTCTTGTACCTGTCCTGTTTTCTCAGCACCGTTTATTGAAGAAGTTGTCTTTTCCCCATTGTATATTCTTGCCATCCTCATCATAGGTTAACTGACCATATTTCTAGACACTCATATTCTGTTCCATTGATCTATGTGTCTGTTTTTTGTGTCAGTACCATATATTTTGATTACTATAGCCTTGTAGCATAGTTTCAAGTCGGGAGCATGATATCTCCAGCTTTGTTCTTTTTTCCCAAGATTGCTTTGGTTATTCAGGGTCTTTTATGGTTCCATACAGATTTTACGATTATTTGTTCTAGTTCTGTGAAAAAAATGTCATTGGAATTTTGATAGGGACTGTATTAAATCAGTAGATTCCTTTGAGTACTATGGACATTTTTTATGATATTGATTAGCCCAATCCATAAGCACAGAATATCTTTCCATTATTTGTATCTTCTTTAATTCCTTGCACTAATGTCTTATAATTTTCAATATATAGGTCTTTCACCTCCTTGGATAAATTTACTTCAAGGTGTTCTATTACTTTTGATGCAATTGTAAATGGGATTATTTTCTTAATTACTTTTGAATAGTTTGTTATTAGGGTATAGAAATGCAACAGATTTTTGTATATTAATCTTGTATCCTAAACTTTACTGAATTCATTTATTAGTTCTAACAGTTTTGTTGTGGAGATTTTGGGTTTTTGTTTTTTTTTTTTTTGTATAGTATCATGTCCTCTACAAACTGTGACAGTTTTACATCTTCCTTTTCCAATTTGGATAACTTTCATTTCTTTTTCTTGCCTAATAGCTGCAGCTAAGATTTCCAATACATGTACAATAGAGGTGGCAAGAGTGAGGGTCCTTGTCTTGTTCCTTGTTCCTTTCAGCATCCTTGTTCCTTGTTCCTTGCTCCTTTCAGCGTCCCGGTTCCTTGTTCCTTTCAGCTTTTTACCATTAAGTATGAAGTTAGCTGTGGGTTTGTCATATACAGCTTTTATTATGTTGAGGTATATTCTCTCTATACTCACATTATTCAGAATTTTTATCATAAATGGCTGTTGAATTTTGTCAAAAACTTTTTATGCATCTACTGAAATGATAATGATTTTTATCCTTTTTTTGTTAATGTGGTGTAACACATTGATTGATTTATAAATGTTAAACCATCCTTTCATCCCCGGAATAAATTTCACTTAATCATGGTATATGATCCTTTGGCTTGCTAATATTTTGTTGAGAATTTCTGCATCTATGTTCATCAGTGATATTGGCCTGAAATTTTCTTTTTTTGTAGTCTTTGGTTTTAGCATTGGGGTAATGCTGGCCTTGTAAACTGAACTTGAAAGTGTCCCTTTTTTCTTAAAATTTTCAGAATAATTTGAGAAAGATAGGTATTAACTCCTCTTTAAATATTTGGTAGAATTCACCTATGAAGTCATCTGGACTGGACTTTTGTCTTGGGGGAGTTTTTTGATTACTGATTCAATTTTGTTACTAATAATTAGACTATTCAGATTTTCTACCCCAGTTTTCTTTTCTTTTCTATTTTCATGGAATATTCTTTTCTATCCTTTCACCTTCAGTCTATTTTGTCTTTATATCTAAGAAGAGTCTCTTATAGGCAGCCTATTGATGGGTTTTATTTTTTATTCATTCTGCTACCCTGTCTCTTGATTGAGCCATTTGTCCATTTACATTTAAAATAATTATTTCTAGGTATGTATTTATTGAAATTTACTTTATTGTTTTCTGGTTATTAGTTCCTTTCTTAAATTAATAGTTTGTAGACTCATTTGCTCTCCAGATTGATGTATATCATCATATAGTTAATATTTAAACATGAAATTATTTCAACTGTAAAAGTTAGTCACAAACTGTTTTGAAGTTTATTAAAATGTTTTATGTTGCAAGAGTATGGAAAACTTCTAGAAAAATTCAAAAAAAATGACACAGCACTGCCAACAAAAATAAAGTAATTAAAATTTGGAGGGCCCATGTTTTATTCCCAATGTATGTACTATCCTTGTCTAACACTCTGTCAGAAATTTTACTGTGTTAGAAAATTAGAAAGCAAAATTTAGCTATTTTATAAGTATATCCATTAACTATATGCCTTGGTATCAAATAAGTATCTTCAGAACTCCTTATTAACGGACTTCTTTTAATAAGACAATAACAGTTGTTCCAAAATCACAGTTTCTTCCAAGTTTTTTATCATTCTTAAAATGGATACTTCCTAATTAACCTAATTTTGCTTCAGATCACATGTGCTATAAATGAAGTGTCTGATGTTCAGCAATATCACTTTTACACCTGCATAAAATTAATATTTCATCATTTAAAAAATACAAAATGCCATTTCATTATAGAGTATTTTGAGAATACAGGAAAAAATAATCATTCATAGGCCTACAATCTAAAACAATTACCATTAACATTTTGACCTACTGTTTTTCAAATATTTTCCTAAACATAGTTGTTTTGTAATTCTTGTTTGCTATATAGACAATATTGCACAGGAATTAAGAGTGTGAGTTCAGCATCAGCCAGAATAGGTTTGAAATCATGTTCAACTACTCATTTATTTTATTCCTTAGTTTCTTCACCTGTAAAATTGGTATCATAAGTGTAGGAATTTTTAACTCTGAAGGCAGTAGTAAAAATTAAATAGGATAACATATAAGTAAAAGCTTTGGCATAGGAACTATTCTAAATTAGTGCATAACTGTGTATGTATAATACATTTGTGAATTTAATTCTGTTATCTTTTTATACATATATTGTAAACATAAGACTTTTTCATGTGTTACAGAAACTTCTCAATCATTTTCAATGTTATGATATTCTTTGAAGTTTATATATATCCATTAAAACATATTTAAATGTTTAAATATATATTAGTAAAAGCAACTGTGATAAAGGATCCAAATAATAATAAACTTCTGTCAATTGTGCATCTGAAATCAGTAAATTTAAAATTTTTTCATAATTATTTAGATATTTATTAAAAATAAATAAAAATTTACAGCAAAAGTAACATTTATTTTGTTCTTTTTCTGTTTCTCTCGCTAGAGGCAATTGGTATAAATTTTATGTGTAAATTTTATACATTTACATTTATATACCCTATACATATATGAACTTATAAGTATTATAGTACTATTTTTCAAATTTATACAAATATTATCATACTTTGATTAACATTATCATCTGTACGAGAGTTATATTTCTCCAATTAATAAGTCGCGTTCATTATTTTGTCTTTGTTAATCTGAATAACAGCCCCCAAATATTGCCCATGTCCTAATCCCTGGAACCACTGAATGTTACCTTACATGGCAGAAGACACTTTGCAGATGTGACTATCTGACACTGATCAGGAGATTATCTTCAATTATGCAGGCATAAGAATCCTTATAAGAGAGATGCAGAAGGAGTCAGAGTCAGAGGAAAAGGCCATGTGATGTTAGAAGCAGAGACTGGAGTGATGTGCTTTGAAGATGGAGGAAGGGGCCACAAGCCAAGGAATACAGGTAGCCACTAGAAGCTGAAAGGGCAAGGAAACAGAATCTCCAGAAAAAAACCAGCCCCTCAAGTTATTTTAGACTTCTGACCTCCAGAAATGTCTATTGATATGTTTGTGTTCTATTAAGCTACTAAATTTGTTGTAATTTGTTACAATAGCATATTTTTGGAAACTAATACACTATCCCATAGTAATATTCATATTTTATTTGATTATTTTTTGTTTCACTTAGTTTTCATAGTTTTAGGTGTAACATTTAGTATCGATTCTTTTATGAGTAGATCAAGCAAACAACAAAAGCCAAGTTTAAAAACACCAATTTGAGGTGAATGCAATCCTTTTGATGTACTATAATTATTCATATAATGTATTTATCTTAGTTTGAGTGTTCTGTTTCTTTTCCATAGTTTTTGATTTGCATGCTTATCTCCCCACCCTGTCTTCTTCATTTCTATTAGGTTGATATGATTTTTCCATGTGTTGTCTTCTGCTAGTTTGACAGCTACAAATTTAATTCTGTATCTTTGTAATTACCCATAATTTTTCAACATACAGAAACATATTAACTCACAAACTCTAAAGTTATTTGGAAATTTATCCTCTTTTAAATGGAATAACTTAGCCTATTTTAACTACCCACTACATCAGTCCTATCCATTTATCACATATTGATTTTTTATGACCATTGTTTTCTGTATCTCACTCCTTCCTTTTGCATTTTATTCTTACTGAAAAGTATTCTTTAATAGTTAATTCAGCATGAATATGTATGCTCTAAACTGTTTTCACTTTTGTATGTTTGAAAATGTAATTTTACCCTAAATCTTGACTGTTCTTTAGCTCGATGTAGAATTAATTCTAGCTTGACAGTCACCTCAATATTATTGTTGCCAAAGTGATGACAACTCACTGTTGAATGTTATTCCTTGATATGTAATTGGTGTCTTTTGTATAGCTTTTTTTTTTCTTTTTTATTTAGCATTCAGATTTTTCCTTAGAAAATGAATGTATTTATTTTTATTTATCTTAATGGGCTCTCACTGAATTTTACGCCAGTTTTTCTTCAATTCTAGAAAAACCTGTTATATCTTCAAATATTGTAATTCTAATAAGTCATCTAATGTTGACTTCCAGAACTATTTCTGGATGCTTTAAACATACCATTTATTCTTTTATATCTTTAACTCTTTGTGTAGATTTCTGGGTAAATTAACCAACACTATCTTCCATACTTCTAATGCTTTCTTTAACTGAGTAATTTCTAGAATTCAGCCCAAATACTGTGATACTATTTTTTAATATTCAATGACTATAATTTTCACTCCTAATATTTTTAATTGTTTATTTTTATAAATAATCTGTTTTTGATTAGTATCTGCTATTTCCATATCACAAATTATCATTTTTGTGTATGCTATTTTTTCCATTATCACTTGGAGGAAACTAAACATACTTAAATTATTTTTAGAGTACTCTATAACTTACACTTATTTTAAGACAAATTGCTGACAATTGGATCTTAGTGGGTAGTTTTCTTCAAGCTCTTTGAAGAGGTTTTTTGTTGTAATATTCATCTTGGATGTGAGCATGCTCTTGCTTTCTCTTTCTCAATCTGTGTGTGTGTGTGTGTGTGTGAGTGTGTGTGTGTGTATCTGGTTATGCTTCCACTATGGTCAACTGCCACTTCACCCCCAGTCTTGTGCATTCCTTCATGAGAATGAGGTTTTCTAACCTCATATCATATAATTAATGTCATAGATCTTTTCACTGACACAGTGAACACCTTGGCACAAATCCCATTTTCTGGCCACCTCCTCCTTCTTTCAAACTTACTACTGGCAAAGTTTTATAGATTTGGCAACTCCAGAGAGCTGCCACAGTTTGTCTCTACATTTTAAAGGAGTACAGCCCCAGATCCTAATATAAAATGATGGGCCTCACTGAGTCCTCAGTGATATGATGGGAAATTTGGTGATAATCACCATACTGGAATCAAAATCTCCAAGGCTCTTGCTGAAAATCATGAGCTTCATGGGATTACCTGCCATGTAACACTGTGAGAATAGTTTTCCACTTCTGAACTATAGAGAAATTTGTCATCTTTTGAGCATAGTCATGAATTTATTATACTTTAATATTTGCTCATGATTGCTATATGTTATCTGGGGTTCCAGAGAATTATAGTATGTGCTAATCATACTGTCTCTATTACAATGCAATAGATATCTATATATATATATTTTTTCTACTTTGGGTTATTTTTTAGGCCACATTTCCAGAAATGGAATTATTAATTATGAGAATTATGTACTTTCTTAATTCTCTTGATATTACTGCCAAATTTCTATTCTAAATGGTTAACATTCAATTTTGTATTGCTGTTTCCAACGGCACTTTTTATTTTAAACTAAAAATGCTGTAAAGGGCTGACAAATATTTTAATACCATTTTTATCTGACACAGTCATAAAACCTGCTCTAATTCCTGAGGCTTTAAAACATCCTAAGTGTACTATATTTAAGTGTTTTATCCCATTCCCCATAACTGTTGTGCTTATGAAACGCAAGAAATAATTCATGTTTTCTTCTGTTACAATCAACACTGTAAACTGAATTATCTTTCAGTCAGAAAGTCTGCAATAGGAAGAATAATCCCCAAAGATCAGGGCTGAATGAGTCATCGGTGTGATAGACTGAACTTCCTTGAAGATTTTTGGAGAAACCCACTGATGAATGGAGAAATACAGAATTCTCACAGTGCTGCCAGTATAGGAACTGGGACACAGACACAATTAAATATACATTCTTAGTAAAATAGAAAATGAAGGGAAATTGTAAAAACTAATACATATTTTTCACACTATAAAAGTAACTGACCCAAAATATATGAAAAATTACTAGTTCATAGCAAAGTGAGAGAACCAAACACACAGTATCAGGAAACTGTTTGCCCTTGGCCAAGAGTTACTTATTAGATTACTTATTTTGTTAAGAAATAAAAATAAAATGTGTTAGTCTATTAGTCACTTGATAAATATGACAATATTTAGCTGGCTTTTATTCACTACATTTACTAACTTCTTTTGGCAACACGCTAACATAACAAAAGCCTTCCTGAAAGTTTTTCAAGATATTTAGTGATATATAGCATGGGTGAAATAGAATCAAATAAATTCTGCACTCTTTTAGCATGCATTCCAGGACAGTTGCTGAAAATTTGAATGACATATTGAGCCTGACTTGTAGAAGAATGAAAGTGTTACTGTGTCCTTAGTTCTAAGTAAAGAAGTGTGCTAGGGACATAAGAGGAGGAGAGGAACAAAAAGCCAGAGTCTCTTAGTTGAGCTTGGATTGGTTGGTTCCACTGATTCAGGGAACTTGGAAGCTGAGATATAGATGGGAGTACTATTTAGCAGCAAGAACTTCCTTATAAGGGAATGCATACATTTGGGTCTTAGGACACAAATATTCCTTGACTACTCCACCTAGAATTACAGAATCCAAACAACCAATTTCAGCAGCTTTATTTTTCCCCCTCTGTCATAGGAGATGGTGGTTTTGCAAAAACAATTATGATAATGTAATAGACAGAAAGACACCAGCAGACAACAGATCTAGATATTAGTTCCTTTAATGCAATTAAAAGCAAAATAATTTTTGCAGTTATGAAAAGATAAAATAGAGTTGACCCTTGAATAACACAGTGATTAGGGGTGCCAAACCTCACAGAGTGGAAAATCCACCTACTGCTATCTCTGCCTCAAAAACAAAGAAGTTGATAAATGATTCACCCAAGGGTAGGAAGCTGAAACAGTTTGGACAGAATCAGAACTCAAACCATACTTTTTTTTTTTTATACAGCAGGTTCTTATTAGTTATCTATTTTATACACATCAGTGTATATATGTCAATCCCAATCTCCCAATTCATCCCACCACCAACCCCCCCACTTACCCCCTTTCATGTCCATACGTTTGTTCTCTACATCTGTGTCTCTATTTCTGCCTTGCAAACTGGTTTATCTGTACCATTTTTCTAGATTCCACATATATGCATTAATATACGATATTTGTTTTTCCCTTTCTGACTTACTTCACTCCATATGACAGTCTCTAGGTCCAT
Source organism: Neophocaena asiaeorientalis asiaeorientalis (assembly GCF_003031525.2). Taxonomy (NCBI): domain Eukaryota; kingdom Metazoa; phylum Chordata; class Mammalia; order Artiodactyla; family Phocoenidae; genus Neophocaena; species Neophocaena asiaeorientalis. Next base: position 211,102 of record NW_020174273.1, read on the forward strand.
CCACGTCTCTACAAATGACCCAATTTCGTTCCTTTTCATGGCTGAGTAATATTCCATTGTATATATGTGTCACTCCCTCTTTATCTATTTGTCTGTCGATGGGCATTTAGGTTGCTTCCATGACCTGGCTATTGTAAATAGTGCTGCAATGAACGCTGGCGTGCATGTGTCTTTTTGAATTATAGTCAAACCATAATTCTTTTGATTCCACATAATGTGGTCTCTAATTGAGCACAAACTTTTCCTCACATTTAGTTAATTTAAACATCTGTAAAATGAAAATACAGGTACCATATTTATTTGGGAAAAAATTCATGTATAATTGGACCCATGCACTTCAAACCTGTATTTATCAAGGGTCATCTGTACTTTCTGAAAGACAGAGTGATACTACTATCTGGGGACTAGCTTCACTGTATTGAAATTCCAAGAAGGCACCCAACTGTAAATGATAATTTCATATATTTCAAGGGGTAAACTTTGCCAATCTCACTTTATGGCAGGGTGATTAAACCATTTTGATTTCTTTTAACACTACTGGGGACTCTCTCTGGCTACCTGCCTGCCTGTCTACCTTTTGCAAATAATTTCAGAACATTACCAAAGGATTACTATAAATTTGAGTGAATCATTTAACTATTTTTCAGGTACACAATTCATTTAAGAGGCTTTGGATTCTGGACAGCCTGAATTCTACTACTTCTTTTTTTTTTTTTAACAAATTTATTTATTTATTTATTTCTGGCTGCATTGGGTCTTCGTTGCTGCGCGGGGGCTTTCTCTAGTGCCAGCAAGTGGGGGCTACTCTTCATTGTCGTGCGCAGGCTTGACTTCTCTGGTTGTGGAGCATGGGCTCTAGGCAGGCGGGCTTCCATAGTTTTGGCACATGGGATCAGTAGTGGTGGCTCGTGGGCTCTAGAGCACAGGCTCAGTAGTTGTGGCACATGGGCTTAGTTGCTCTGTGGCATGTGGGATCTTCCCAGACCAGGGCTCGAACCCATGTCTCCTGCACTGGCAAGGAGATTCTTAACCACTGCACCACCAGGGAAGTCCCCTGAATTGTATTTCTGCAGGTGGTATTTCCATCAATGAAAAGCTGTTGGGTGTTTAAAATCAGGCAAGTCCAGTTTTATATCCAAGAGTATACAAGAAAGGTCATCAGTCTTGGCAGTTGAACTTTTGAGAGAGAAGAAAAAATTAAATATCGCTAAGCAGAGATATGTTATTCTTTCTCTGTGTTTGGATCTCTTTTTCCAACTCATGTTTTTTTAATGATAAATTGAGATAGGTGGGTACGTTTACTTTTGGAGTTGGCCTTGCTCTTTGAGATTCTCTGCAGAAAGAAAGGCTGGAAGAGTCCGATCAGGCTCTCTTCTTATTTAATTTTTATGTTAAAGGTCCAGGAGTCTCCAGGCTTACACACATTCCAACCCAGTTGCTCTTCGTTGGTGAGCAGACAACAAAATTTTGAGAAAATTGCCTAGATATCAACAGAGGATACACTTTCTTGCTATTTATTCCATAATATATATGGTAAAAGGCTGGTTTAAGATTCAGATTCAAGACCTCCTTTTCTTACCTCCCTACCCCCAAATTTTAGGGCAATATATGCTACTATAAGAACTTGAAAGAGTCCATGTATTTTGCAAGTGCCTATCTTACTCTTGTCTATACTTTCACTCAGATTATCTTCTGGGTTTTAATATTAATATAACCAAGGAACATATGTACATAAATAAACAGCACTAAAGTCTTTGGAATATAGTTTAGGATAAGAACCTTGCTTCTTTTATACTATCATTCAGTTTATTAAATAAACATTGACATTTATGTCACAGAGTATTCTGCATTTGTTTTCCTCTAAGAGTTCTATAGTATCCGGTCTTACATTTAGGTATTTAATCCTAAATACCTAAATTTTGAGTTTATTTTGCTGTATGATGTTAAAGTGTTTTAATTTCCTTTTTTTTACATGTAGCTGTCCAGTTTTCCTAGCACCATTTATTGAAGAGACTGTCTTTCCTCCATTGTATAGTCTTGCCTCCTTTGTCATAGATTAATTGACCATAGGTGAGTGGGTTTATTTCTTGGCTTTCTATCCTGTTCCATTGATCTATATTTCTGTTTTTGTTCCAGTACCATATTGTTTTGATGACTGAAGCTTTGTAGTGTAGTCTGAAGTCAGGGATCCTGAGTTCTCCAGCTTGGTTTTTCTTTCTCAAGATTGCTTTGGCTATTTGGGGTCTTTTGTGTCTCCATACAAATTTTAAGGTTCTTTCATTCCAGTTCTGTGAAAAATTCCATTGGTGATTTGATAGGGATTGCATTTAATCTGCAGATTGCCTTGGATACTACAGTTGTTTTGACAGTATTTATTCTTCCAATCCAAGAACATGGTATATCTTTCCATCTGTGTCATCTTCGACTTCTTTCATCAGTGTTTTATATAGTTTTCAGAGTATAGGTCTTTTGTCTCCTTAGGTAGGTTTATTCCTAGATATTTCATTCTTTTTGATATGACGGTAAATAGTTGTTTAATTTCTCTTTCTAATCTTTCATTTTTAGTGTATAGAAATGCAACAGACTTCCATGTATTAATTTTGTATCCTGCAACTTTACCAAATTCATTGATGAGCTCTAGTAGTTTTCTGGTAGCATCTTTAGGATTTTCTATGTATAGTATCATGTCATCTGCAAACAGTGACAGTTTTATTTTTTCTTTTCCAGTGTGTATTCCTTTTACTTCTTTTTCTTCTCTGATTGCCATGGCCAGGACTTCCAAAACTATGTTGAATAAAAGTGGTGAGTGGACATCCTTGTCTTGTTCCTGACAATGCTTTCAGCTTTTCACTGTTGATTATGATGTTAGCTGTAGGTTTGTCATATATGGCCTTTATCATGTTGAGGTAAGTTCCCTCTATGCCTACTTTCTGGAGAGTTTTTATGGATGGATATTGAATTTTCTCAAAAGCTTTTTCTGCACCTATTGAGATGATCATATGGTTTTTGTTCTTCAATTTGTTAATGTCATGTATCACACTGATTGAGTTGAGATACTGAAAAATTCTTGCATCTCTGGGATAAATACCACTTGATCATGGTGTATGATCCTTTTAATGTATTGTTGGATTTGGATTACAAGTATTTTGTTGAGGACCCATCTCCCAGAGTAATGGAAATAAAAAAACAAATGGGACCTAATTAAACTCAAAAGCTTTTGCACAGCAAAGGAAATGGTAAACAAAACAAAAAGACAACCCACAGAATGGGAGAAAATATTTGCATACATTGAGACTGACAATGGATTAGTCTCTAAAATTTACAAACAGATGATGAGGCTCAGTATCATAAAACCAACCCAATCAAAAAATGGGCAGAAGACCTACATAGACATTTCTCTAAATGGCAGATGGCTAAGAAGCATATGAAAAGATGTTCAACCTCATTAATTATTAGAGAAATGCAAGTCAAAACTACAATGGAATATCACCTCACACCAGTCAGAATGGCCATCAGCAAAAAAATCTACAAACAATAAATGCTGGAGAGGATGTGGAGAAAAAAGAACCCTCCTAGCCCGTTGGTGGGAATGTAAATTGGTACTGCCACTATGGAGTATGGTATGGAGGTTCCTTAGGAAAGTAAAAACAGAGCTACCATGTGATCCAGCAATCCTACTCCTGGGCATATATCCAGTGAAAAACATGGTTTGAAAGGATACATGCACCCCAATACTCATTGCAGCACTGTTTACAATAGCCATGACATGAAAGCAACCTAAATGTCCACTGACAGAATGGATAAAGAAGATGTGGTACATATATACAGTGGAATATTACTCAGCCATTAAAAAGAATGAAATAATGCCATTTGCAGCAACATGGATGGACCTGGAGATTATCATCGTAAGTGAAGTAATTCAGATAAAGACAAATATATGATATCGCTTATATGTAGAATCTAAAAAGAATTATACAAACGAACTTACTAACAAAACAGAAACAGACTCACAGACTTAGAAAATGAACTTATGGTTACCAAGGGGGAATGGTGGGGTGGGGGGAGGGACAGATTGGGAGTTTGGGATTGACATATACACACTGCTATATTTTAAAAAATAACCAACAAGGACCTACTGTATAGCACAGGGAACTCTGCTCAATATTCTATAATAATCTAAGTGGGAAAATAATTTGAAAAATAATAGATACATGTATAACTGAATCACTTTGCTGTACACCTGAAACTAACACATTGTTAATCAACTGTACTCCAATATAAAATAAATTTTTTTAAAAAAGCATTGACAGAGTTGTCTATTATGTACATGCCATTAGAGATATCTTACTTGTAAGGCTTAATCTGTGTCAGACAGTCTTCTATGAAAAAGTTAATGTTATAGCAAATCAAAAGACAGGTTTCAATATAATTCCCATTTTAAAGATGTTAAAAATGAGATATGGAGACATTAATTGACTCTCCCAAGGTAACAGAGATATAAAATGGGGAGTTGGGATCGGAACTCAGGCAATCTGGTTCTAGAATACTTATTTTGACCACTGAACAATGGAAGATGAACATTACATAGTTTTGTTTCATGTTTTTCCCCCTTGAGAACATTACAATCTATTGATGACAAAGTTTAGGTATGAGATGCTCTTTCTAATGACAGATGTCTTGTTTTATTACTATGCTTGCTGCGTCACTATTCATTACCTCTCTATCCATCCCAGAATCACAGGCTCTCTAGGATACTATCCCAGACAGATATGACCATCCTAGTTTTTCAACAGAGGAGTTTGGGAAGTGAATCTTCTTATTAATCCCATATTTCTTCCTATTAATCATACTAAAAGTAATCCCATGCTTATTATTTGCATTCTCTTTCATGAACATACATTCCTCAGGCTGCAGATTCGTCTCTCATTTGCTCTCAACTGTTATAATATATAAACATTAAAATAAATATTATTAAACACTGTTATTTATTTTGGTTTTCTTTCAAGGATATTCCTACATTTCTTATTGGGTAACTACATATTTATTCAATCCTATCTCATGAATCTTTTCTTAAGTTAATTTTAGAGTTCAGAATTGGACATTATTCTTTAGCCTAGTTGTACTCAGTCTAAGGTACAGGAGAAAGACTGCCTCTGGTTTTCCAGGTATCATGTAAATATTTATTGATCTCAATATTTGATTACTTTTCTAGCAAGGAAATTTGCCAAACTTGCAAACTTTCTAGCAAGTTTGCCAAACTTGTCTTTACTATGTAACTAAATACGTTTGCTTAATTTTATGACTGGCAGAAATTATTTTCATTTCACTTTTATACAATTTGAGAGACTGTTCTTCCAAAATTATACATTTATCTCTATGTCTACTGAAATGCATCTTTTAAGACTTTTAACAAGTTGAATTCTTTACCAATGGCATTTTAAAATGTCTTACTCCAAACAATGCTTTTCAAAAATACTAGCCATAAATTTAGACGTAGTTAATTAAGATAGAATCAACATTTTAAATGTAAGAATACTGTATTTCAGTAAAACATAACTTTGTATTATAACTAATATAAGTCGGTACACTGAAGTATAAAGATTTTCTAATATTTTGGAAATCATAATGATGGCATTAGCTGTGTAGTTTTATAAATCTTGCCTAAACACTCTGAGTAAATTAAGATATTAGACTAGATAATCCCTTAAGATAATTTGCTATGTTATCAATGCCAGTGTATCCACATAATGCCAGCTTGTACATAAACTATATAGTTTGAGGGAATTATCCATCATGTGGAGCTTTGTGAAGTAATTCAAACCATCATGGAGACACTCAGAAATTTCACAGTATGATCTCACCACATCTAATGCCAGAAAATAAAAATGGGCTAAACTAAAATAATGATATTAAGAATTGTCTCTGAATTTACCTTACATCAATATCTGCCCTCTGACACTTGACATTTTTTATTATCCTTCTTCTGATTGTGACAAAATCTTTTAGACAAGATGCTCTCCCGAGTTGATTCATACACTCTTGTTTCCTATCCTTCTTGATACTGCATTTGAAAGGAAAACTTAAGAAGTTTTGCTCACTTTCTCTTGTTTCAGCACCTCTATTGTACTGAATCGCACATTCTGTTCTCTCTGAGTAAAACACTTTTTCTCCCCTTAGATCTGTGTCTTCTCAGACTGAGAAGCAATATATTTACAGTTGTTGTGATTACTATATGAGTTAGTGTATTGGAACAGTACCTGATGTATATGTGATATGTTAACTGTTAGAGAAAAGGGGGAAAAGCTACATTAAAATAATGTGGCATACCCCTTTCTTAGAGTTTGGTGAACATTATTAGACATCTTGTCATCATATAATACTTGATGGATTTCTTTTTTATCTTCTCTGCTGGACAGTGAGCTACTCGAGAGCTGGTACTATGGCTCATTCATCTCCACATCATCAATGCTTAATACAATGGCACCCATGGAGTTTAGTGGTTTCAAGTAACAGATAAAACTCAGTTGAGAGATCTTAAATTTTATTCATCTGAATTGCTCACCAATAATTTTTGTGAAAAAAACACTTATGTTGAGAGAAGTATAATTACTGCTTCCAAGTTTTCCTCGAGCTTAATTCAATTCCATGTCAAGTTGTTTTTCTTCTCCAAGTAAGATATACTGGGGCACTTGAGATATACTGACTCATATTTAACTTATATTTCTGAATGAATTAAATCAGGGGTCAACAAACACTCTTTCTGTAAAAAACCCAATAGTAAATATTAGAAGCTTTGTGGGCCATACGATCTCTGTCACAACTACTCAACTCTGCTGTTGCAGTGAGAAATGAGCCATAGACAATAAATAAATGAGAGTACAACTGTTCAATCACACTTTTTTTATAAAAATGGGCAGTGGGCCAGAATTAGCCCATGAACCATAGTCTGCTGAGCACCTGGATTAAATCAATAAATTGTTTATACTAAAAGCTGCGACTTCACTGCATGGTGTTAGGTTAATTGACTTATCTAGTTCTCATTAAGGTATATAAATGCTTTGTCCTCATTTGTTATAATATCTTGTAAAATAAAGAGTTTGGATTAGATCAGTTTCCTCAAAAGGCTATGTCAAAATACATTGATAAGTGCTACTTGAATAAAAATTATGTGATTAATGCATTTAGAATAAGGCATTTAATTAGTTCTCTTTACTATGTGTTGCAATATGTATTAATATGCTTAGACTTTATAACTGTCTAATTGGAGATACAGTAGTCAATGTCTCCCAAACCTATTTGATAAGAAAAAATTTTTTCCAATAACACTTTCACTGGACTAGTATCCAAGGGAACATATCTTGGAGAACACTGGAAAATACAAACACTACTATGCCTTTAAGCTCTGACTTTCTACTTAATATGAAATTCAAACAAATTTTTTCAGAATATAGTGCCTCATTTATTAGAAACAATGATGGTCACTGTTTCAACAGGGAAATGGGACCTTTTAACATTTTTAGAATCTTTCCATAGGGAACTTCTTACAATCAGTAGGGGTAGTCTCATTTTCTTTCCTCAGAATCTCACCTGATTTCAACCATTTCTTGCGGAAAAAATGTCCTGGCTATTCATTATAATTTATTGTAATCTTTCCTCTTTGTTATCTCTTCTGGGAAAGACTGTAATTATCTTCAAATATTAATTTTTCTCTTCTTTCTTTAGTCTTTGAACTCCCACATTTTAGTTGAGTAAATGAGCCCCTAGTTGGAGATTATATTCACAGCCTCCATTGCAGCCAGCTTGGAATGCGTGTTTAAATTCTGGGAACTAGGATACTGGCTCCTCCCAGGTCACCTTCATTGAATGGAAACTGCTGGTCCTCCATTTCCTCTTCTCCCATCTGCGGGCTGAGAAGTGGACATGGTTGTGGTGAACCACCTCTGGTCATGTCGCGAGGCGACTGGCAGTAGGGGCCTAAACAACAAAGTACAAGAAGCCCCGATGCCTACCTGACCTGATGGAGCAAAGAAACCTATCACCTTGCCACTCCTAGAACATCATGCTTAACACAAAAGAGAAGTAAACTTCTATCTTATTTATACCACTGGCATTTTTTTTTGATGTAGTTAAACAAATAACCTTAGTAATATACTTTTAAAATGTCAGAATTTGGGGCTTCCCTGGGGGTGTAGTGGTTGAGAGTCCCCCTGCCGATGCAGGGGACACGGGTTCATGCCCCGGTCTGGGAAGATCCCACATGCTGCGGAGCAGCTGGGCCCGTGAGCCATGGCCGCTGAGCCTGCACATCCGGAGCAAATCAGAATTTGGAATTATTTCTGTTTCTGCTTTATAGTCCACTGTGCTGACTCTGGTCTACTGGTCAGAACTACCAATCAAACTGGCTTATAACCTTAACCCATACTTTTCCCTGTAGACTGGTAACACCCTGGTATTACAACTGGACCACCTCAGATGGAACCAACCTAGAGGAAAGTCTGGATTACCTATATGGAATCATAATTTCATAGATTAGGTCCTAGAGGTAGAAACAGAGACATTCTTCTCTTTCTATGTTTAGTCAGATGGTGACACATATTTTATTATCTGCATGTACTTTGGCAGAAACCACTTCTCTTTCATCAACTACTTTGGATCACTTACTTACAAGACTGACAAAGGGGAGATATATTTGAACAAACATCTGTGAATATGTTTCTGTGTATGTGCATTTAACTGCACAGCATTTTCTGAATTACCTATTTTAATTTAAAAAAAATTTTTTTAAGATGTTGGGGGTAGGAGTTTATTAATTTATTTATTTTTGCTGTGCTGGGTCTTCGTTTCTGTGCGAGGGCTTTCTCTAGTTGTGACAAGCGGGGGCCATTCTTCATCGCGGTGCACGGGCCTCTCACTATCGCCGCCTCTCTTGTTGCGGAGCACAGGCTCCAGATGCGCAGGCTCAGTAGTTGTGGCTCACGGGCCTAGTTGCTCCGCGGCATGTGGGATCCTCCCAGACCAGGGCTCGAACCCGTGTCCCCTGCATTAGCAGGCAGATTCTCAACCACTGCGCCACCAGGGAAGCCCCCATACTATTTTTGGTTATCCGTGCTTCTGTAGTCTTCCATCAGCATAGATAATCAAATGTGTTCAGTTAACAAACATGAATGTCTGGAAGGCATTAATAAAGCTTGCGAAATGCATTAGTACGTATTATTTTTATGCTGAATGGAATTAACTAGAAAGATTAGTGTACATGTTAAAGAAATACAGAGCAATTTGATTACAGCTCCCTGTGGTTACAACGTTTTATATGAACAATAACAAAATCTTAGGTGAAACATGATTATAATTTTTTATTGCAGTAAATAGTCCATCTGATGGCTGTTACTTGAATTAATAAAATTCAAAAAGCTGTATTTTATTATAATGAAGATTCATTCACATAATTACTTATCTGCATAAACTTTAGATTCAATATAGGAAACAGGCAATTCAAGTGCTATCACTAATAAGAAAAAAAGTTTTAAAAATTAAACCTTTGATTCTAGCTTGATTTTATCCCTTTGCATCCAATTTTATAAACGAATATATTATATTTTTTTAAGATGTTGGGGGTAGGAGTTTATTAATTTATTTATTTTTGCTGTGCTGGGTCTTCGTTTCTGTGCGAGGGCTTTCTCTAGTTGTGACAAGCGGGGGCCATTCTTCATCGCGGTGCACGGGCCTCTCACTATCGCCGCCTCTCTTGTTGCGGAGCACAGGCTCCAGATGCGCAGGCTCAGTAGTTGTGGCTCACGGGCCTAGTTGCTCCGCGGCATGTGGGATCCTCCCAGACCAGGGCTCGAACCCGTGTCCCCTGCATTAGCAGGCAGATTCTCAACCACTGTGCCACCAGGGAAGCCCCCATACTATTTTTGGTTATCCGTGCTTCTGTAGTCTTCCATCAGCATAGATAATCAAATGTGTTCAGTTAACAAACATGAATGTCTGGAAGGCATTAATAAAGCTTGCGAAATGCATTAGTACGTATTATTTTTATGCTGAATGGAATTAACTAGAAAGATTAGTGTACATGTTAAAGAAATACAGAGCAATTTGATTACAGCTCCCTGTGGTTACAACGTTTTATATGAACAATAACAAAATCTTAGGTGAAACATGATTATAATTTTTTATTGCAGTAAATAGTCCATCTGATGGCTGTTACTTGAATTAATAAAATTCAAAAAGCTGTATTTTATTATAATGAAGATTCATTCACATAATTACTTATCTGCATAAACTTTAGATTCAATATAGGAAACAGGCAATTCAAGTGCTATCACTAATAAGAAAAAAAGTTTTAAAAATTAAACCTTTGATTCTAGCTTGATTTTATCCCTTTGCATCCAATTTTATAAACGAATATATTATGCACATTTTGGAAATTTTATGGCTTTTTATTTTTAAAAATAACCTAAATGCCACATTAACAATTTTTAAAAACCCAACTCAATTATAGATGCATAAGTTCATTTCGGGATATATATATTATGAGTTGGGAAATGTCATCACATCCTTCATCTTCACATTTTTTATGGCTTCCCGTGGTGAACACCTGTGGCTTGTTGGCAGTGAGTTTGCTTCTCAGGACTATTAAGCACTTTATATTTTTAGAGTGGATCAACTCAGAGTTATTTAACACAGGTGTTTCTATAATTATGATACATTGGGAAATCTATAGTGCTCAATAGCTTTCAGGTTCCCACTTCTACCAGGGTGATAAAATCCTCTGTCCCTTATGCAGTGCAGCTTCACTGACGTATTAATAGAAAGTTAAACATAAGTTTGCTTAATTGACTTTTAATAAACTAGGCAGATACTTCCTTTTAAACATTTGACATTTAGTAACACACAGAATAGTTTTTGCAAGTGGATTATTTTCATAAGGCAGGCCACGTTACCTCAAATATCTCAAAGAAATATCAGATATTATATTTAAAGACTATACTGATCATATATTTACATTAATAGAATTTTGGAGCCCCTTTATTTTATGCACTATTGCATGTACTTTGCCTTGGAATACATTTATATATCTGGCATACCCACTTAATTTTTATATTCCAAAATATAAAAGAAATACTTTAATATTATATGTTGTGGAAAATATAATATGCACATGTGTGGGCTTAATTTTAAGGCAGAGCATACATAGAGAGCAGTTATCTTCAGACAAATAAAATTATCAATCCTAGTCCATCTCCTTCATCTGATTTTAGATATCTCAAAACTTTGCTTTAAAGCCATTAGTACTGCAGTATGGTCTACACTGACTTTTAGATTCTTAGCAATAGAAACACTTGAATGTGACACCACCAAAGGTAAATATCTTTCTCAAAGAAACATGAATTTATAGGGAACTCATTTGGTTTAGTAGTACCCTAATGTCACCTTCACTTTCATATTCAGTACTTCCCCTCGTCCCATCCCCTCTGAAGTGGAGGTGAGGGGCTTGTTCAAATTAATTACCAACACTAATAACAAGGGAGAGGAGGGGAGAACTGTGGCCTCAGCAACCTTGGTGTATGCATGAATTGACTCCGCGGTGGAGCCGCCGCTGGGGCTTTGGACTCTTTCATTCAGGTTTGCATACCCTTGCCTAAATAAGTCACGGGATAAATAGCAAGCACCTAATCAATATTGCCAAGTACGTGTCTGGGTAAATGGTAGCTGAAGAGAGAGGCCTCAGCCCTCCTGAGATTCTCAGACCCTTCTGTCTTTACAAACGTTTCCAGAACATCATGGTGATTCCTTCTGCTACTATCGCTGCTGACAACTCTATCTGCACTAACAGATAAGAACATCATTCAGAAAAAAAAACAGCAAAAAGTTACAGTATAGATATTGAACAACAGAAGCACAATAACGTCTTCAACACCTGATGGACAAATAACATAAAATAGAGGAGTTAACAACCATAAAAAGTAATACTCTAGTCCTCATATCCTCCTCTGGGCCTCCCCTCCCCCCAAAATTCAGTTTGATGAATAGTGTTTTTATAGTTCTAATAATGTAATAGCAAGTTTTGATTTTCCTGCATTCGTAGGCTAACATGAGTCTGCAAAGACAACACCATTCATTTTGACATATAATTTTACTTTATTTTTTGGTATGTCTTTCTACCATAACGTTGGATGACATTTAACTTTATAAATAAGGTTTAGCTTAAATTTTCCAGAAAAACTGTGTGAATGAACTAAAATAAAGAAATAAAAGGGCAGATTCTCTTCTCAGCTTTACTGAGGAACACGATAAGCACCAGAGACCAAACAGGAAAAGTGAGACTTCTCTCCTTACTCACAATAGTTGTTTCATTCTCTTGCTGGAAATGTCCTCATCTCTAGCATCTTTTATATGTCTTTGCCTATCAAAATGGACTTCAGTAAAGAAGTATCTATCAGCTCTTTATACTTTCAAGTGATTGAAGGTGGAAAATATCACTCCCAAGGAGCTACATGCTAACTCACCTTTAAAAAATGCAAGAGGGAAGAGATATGGGAACATATGTATATGTATAACTGATTCCCTTTGTTATAAAGCAGAAACTAACAAACCATTGTAAAGCAATTATACTCCAATAAAGATGTAAAAAAAAAAGAAAAAAGAAAAATGCAATAAGCTGTCTTCTATTGATGGGGCTTCGGTTCAGCAATGCTGTGGGAAGGGCGGTTAGTAAAGTGCTTTAAGGGAAGACTTTTCATCAGGAAGTGGAAAAACATTGCCCTGGAAAACAGTTTTAAGCATTGAGGCACTAGAGTTCTAATGTCTCTTTGTAAGAAACGTGAAGGCCAGGTATATTCATGTTTTCCTTTTTTATCATCCTCTGGCCATTCCACTCCATTGAATGTACCTTCTATTCATTTCACACTATTATAACTTCCCAAGTGTCACTGCAGACTTGCAAATACTTTTTTTCTGTTTTCTCTGCTTATAACACAGGTCTCCTGGAGTATCCTGAGTAACTACTGTGCATCTTCAAAATTAAATTTAAATGTTTCTTTCCCTGACTTCATCCCTTCATTAACTCCTATTTCCCATCAAACTCTTCGCTGATTAATTTTAGTCTTTCAGCACTGTATAAATACCTGCAGTTTAATTCTCATCAATGTTCTTGTAACTCTTCATTTGCTTCCCAACACATTAAACTTAAAGCCAGGAGCCATATCTTCTTTGCCTTTGTTTCTCAAGGACCATGAAAACAGTATTACTAAAATCTTTGAAGATATGATAACTATTCTGCAATGTTCTTGTCTTTTGTGTGTTTCTTTACAGTTTGTCAACTATAATAAAGTATCTTGGATTATTTTAGCTTTTTCCCTACCTCTTTTTTTAAGAAAAACTTTAATGCCTATTTGTTAATGTTTAGATTTAGAATAAGATTTTGTCTCACCTACCAGGAAATGTCTATAACTTCTTTCTTTATTCTACCTTCTCTGGAAATTTTAATGTGTTCTACCAAAGATGTCTATTAAAATTGAAGTTTAAAATGGACGCCGTTATTTGTATTATTTAGTGAAATATCCTAATTTGGGTAAATTTGTTTAAATGGCTTCAGTGAAAGCAGAGGTTTTCTGTTTTCTAAATAATCTCCATACTCTAACTTCCTTTGCTTTTAATGGTAATTTTTTCTTATCTCCTCATTTCCATTCTAGGACTTTGTAGAATTAATTGTTGCCATCAAATTAACAATGACCATTGTTTTTTGTCTTTAAATACTAGGAAATTCATAAAAGGGCATGAACTGGAGCCATGTATGCAAGTGTACTTAAGAATCTATGTGCTGCGGCGGGCCTCAGGCTGGTGCAACGTCACGCCGGCCTCTGCCGCAACGTCACGCGGCCTCTGCCGCCGCAGGCCACATCTGGTCCTTAATCCCTGCTGTGACAATAAAAGCTGCCTATTCTGCAGAAAGAAATTTAAGTTCAGATGTGAGCTCTTCCACTTTAAAAGAGAAAGAAAAACTTATTTAAGCATCACAGTCATACAGAGGAAAAATATATCTTTTCAGCACCATGTAGCAAACACTTATATATCCCCACTCATCCTGTGTCAAAATTTTGTCCCTCTTTCTTAAAGCGAAACATAAATATCTAGTACACCTAATCTTCTAAATTATAGCAGTAGTGCCAAATCTTTATCTATGAGTTCCTGTTCACCAAATATATTTTAAGTGCATGGGTTATCTTGTTCTCACAACAAACATGTAGTTAGAAATCCCTTTACAGAGAGGGAAATTGAGGTTTAGAAAAGAAAAATAACTTGCTTGAGGTAACACACCTGGTTAGTGGTAGAGCTAACATTTAAACCCAGATAGCCAACCTCCAAAGTCCCCACTTTTAAACGAAATACCACACATCCCCTAACACTATATTCGATTGCTGTTTGATTCTGGACCCACATTTTTACTAATCTTCATACTATATGTTAATATTTGGACATTAACATCAAATCAAATGCTTTCATATACAGCATTAATGATAACCTTGATGGTGACCTTAGCAGATTGTTCATAAATAAGATTTGACTGTTAAAATTCCTCAATTGGTGTGTCCTTCCTGACTGATTTAACTGCTGAAACAACTAATGCAGCGTTTCTTTTCCTCTCTTAAGATACTATTGAGTGATTTATTGCTAAGCACAGGTTTTTAGTGTGAAAAGTTTTCTGATATAGTTGATGAATTGGGCCTAGGAAAAAAACACCTCTCTTAAACACCGTTTTCTGAATCAACCGAGTATGATATTAGGTTCAGAGAGAAGTGCTGTCTCCATTGGGACCACATATCTCTTTGATTTGAGTAGTCTTCCTGGCTACCCTGGTCAGGATGAATTATGGTGTGGAAAAGCTTGTATCAGGAGATATAAGCAGTCAGAGAGAGCAGGATAAACAGAAAGTCATTTTTAAGCCAAAATGATCCCCATTATTTTGGTTCATTGCTGGATTATGTATTTTCTTGCAATGAAAAAGGAAATTACTTACCTCCCAAATATACTGTTAATTATAATGTGGGGTCATTAAGAGGTAGAACACAATTTTAGATTTATATGTATAAGTGTGGAGAAGCTGCTGCCCACTTTCACATAGCAGTTAATAATACAGACACTATTAGAACTCAAGAATATCAATTCCAAATCTGCAGTTTTGGACTGTTTTCCTAACTGTCTCCATCCTTGAACTTTGTCAAACTGAAGTTCCCTACAATAATATTGAAATTTGATAACTAGGTATTATAAACAGAACAATTGGTAAAATGTTTTTGTTTTAAATGAATTCAGTATTTTCCCTAAAATATCTTATTCTGAAATATTGAGGGTAAAATAAAAACAAAACAAACAAAAAGTATATAAAATATTCCATTTGTTTGTGATTTTTAATTCTCATGTCCTAAAGCTTAACATTTAATCAACAGAATGATTCATTTAAAATATAAATCTGATCATGTCATTTTTCTTCAAAAGATTACAACATTCATCTGTTGATGGACACTTAGGTTGCTTCCATGTCCTGGCTATTGTAAATAGAGCTGCAATGAACATTTTGGTACATGACTCTTTTTGAATTATGGTTTTCTCAGGGTATATGCCCAGTACTGGGATTGCTGGGTCGTATGGTAGTTCTATTTGTAGTTTTTCAAGGAACCTCTATACTGTTCTCCATAGTGGCTGTATCAATTTACATTCCCACCAACAGTGCAAGAGTATTCCCTTTTCTCCACACCCTCTCCAGCATTTACTGTTTCTAGATTTTTTGATGATGGCCATTCTGACTGGTGTGAGAAAAGATGGAAATAAGGACACCGACCTACTAGAACATGGACTTGAAGATACGGGGAGGGGGAAGGGTAAGTTGTGACAAAGTGAAAGAGTGGCATGGACATATATACACTACCAAACGTAAAATAGATAGCTAGTGGGAAGCAGCCACATAGTACAGGGAGATCAGCTCGTTGGTTCGTGACCACCTAGAGGGGTGGGATAGGGAGGGTGGGAGGGAGCAAGATGCAAGAGGGAAGAGATATGGGAACATATGTATAACTGATTCACTTTGTTATAAAGCAGAAACTAACACAGCATTGTAAAGCAATTATACTCCAAAAAAGATGTTAAAAAAAAAAAAAGACTACAACAGTTTCCCATTACACTTAGAATAGACGAAAACTAAGATCTTTCTCAAGATGCAAGGGAGCATTTTGGAAATTTTTCGAAGTGCTTTGTTTATCCTACTGACTATGACACACTGTATTTGGTAAGGCGAGAGAGCAGGAGTTCTGAAATTCAAAGACAATACCACACAACAAAGAATTGCTCTGCATGTTTCAGTATTTTTTATTGCCTGGCTTAGACCCAAACACCACTTTAAATGTAAATTACTTTCCCATTCAGAGAAGACAAAAATGATGCAAATCAGGTGAAGTTAGGACTGTGTTTTCATCAAAACTTTGCCAAGCAAGCATTGTTCACTTTTTTGAGCAATCAGAAAGCCGTAACCCAAAGTGTCTGTAGTGCTGAGTTGCCAATACAGACTACAGGCATAGCTGCAAGGGTCACAGTAATTCTACATATGAGGGCAAGCATCTAGCAGCTTTATTGTGTCATAAAGTATAGCTGTGCCTTTGTATTGAAATGCATACTTTTATAGGTTACTTTATTTTTATTTTTTCTTCATATTACTGTTAGGATAGTATATTACCTTTAAAAACACTATGCATACATTGGTTAAACAATCTATGGTTTTCATTTAAAGATGGTAAAAAATGTAGAGAAGGAAAAAAAAACTTTTTCCTCCACCCTCCTAGTTTCTCTGGCTGGGGCCCTGTGAATTACACTGACAAAAGACAGATTAACAAGAGAAAAAACAAATGGAGTTTTCTAGAGTGTGTAGTGTGCATCCTTGCAGGAGAAACTCAGTGATGAGTAACTTAAAGGAATGGTTAGAAATTTAGCTTATCTAGAATGTTAACGATAAATGTGTAGAGAAGTGACAGACAAAAGAAAAGACTTTAGGCTTCCAATGTGGCAAACTGTGGGAAGGCCAACATATGGGGGAAATTAATGGAGTAATGTTTATGCTGGTCCATTTCAGTGCCAACTTTTCCTCTTCATTGTGGTCTTGAAACTTCCCAGGAGAGGGGATATATGGCAATCCTCATATCTCAAAGGTTTAGTCAGATAAGGGAAACTCTGGGAAAGCTTCTTTTCCCTCTGTTGAACTTCAAATGCTTTTAGCTCAAAATAAGGGGCATATTTTGGGGTGTCATATTCCAATTCCCTATTTTTTATATACACACACACACACATTTGTCAAAAGCAGAGGTGCTCAACTCAATACATTCAGGAAGAACTGTCTCTCACACCTTCTCTCCCTGGCTGACATTAAGACTTAAACTGCTATCATCTTTATTAGTTACTAAGTTCCAGATGTATTATTCTCCTTGTATTTTTTTTCTTTTTTCTTTTTTTTTTTTTTTGCGGTACGCGGGCCTCTCACTGTTGTGGCCTCTCCCGTTGCGGAGCACAGGCTCCGGACGCGCAGGCTCAGCGGCCATGGCTCACGGGCCCAGCCGCTCTGCGGCATGTGGGATCTTCCCGGACCGGGGCACGAACCCGTGTCCTCTGCATCAGCAGGCAGACTCTCAACCACTGCGCTACCAGGGAAGCCCTCTCCTTATATGTTTTGAACACTCTCCTAATCATGCTCCTACCTCAAGGACTTGTACTTGTTGTTCCCTCTACCTGGAATGCTGGAGCCTCAAACAGTCACATAGGTATCCCCTCCCTTTCATCAAGGTTTTATTTAAAAGTGACTTTATCTGAGAGGAGTACTTTGTCAGTTCTAGCGAAAAATAGCAACTCTCTGTCACTACTTATTGTCCTCTCTGCTTCCTATATCCCCATAGCATTTATCACCACTCTACAGCATGACATGTAATGGTATGAGCTTCTTGAACTAATTTTTTGTCTCTTTCTTTCTCTTTCTCATTAAATATAAATTTCTTAAAAACCTGTAGAGTTAATTTATCTACAATCATATATATATATATATGTATATACACACACACACATTCAACTCTTCCCGTTTCTAAAGGCACAATGCAATGGAAGTGTGAAAGAGAACAATGACAAGGAATGCTTGGGATTAACATTTCCCAAATGTTTTACGTTTAAGGGGAAAACAGATTTACACCTAGTTTAAAGGACAAAGATCTACTATAAATGGGACTCAAAATATCATCTGAGTGAACGCACAATCAGCAAAGTATTTGAAGCACGAATTACAAGGACAGGGAAGCATCTTTGGTAAAGATGCTGATAGAGACCTTTTAATGGTTCTACAGAAAAACAAGGTGACATTGGTTGTATTGAAAGGAAAAATATTAGCCTCTAGTATTTTTAAAATGCAGACAAATTACAGGTTTAGAGTCAAGAGTCTACTGCATCTCTGCATACTGAATGACTGTTGAGAAATAAGTACTTTCTTGAAATGATATTGAAAAGCACAGTGTAAGCTTTTGTAAAGAATATGTGAGAGGACTTCCCTAGTGGCACAGTGGTTAGGAATCCGCCAGCCAATGCAGGGGACATGGGTTTGAGCCCTGGTCCGGGAAGATCCCACATGTCATGGAGCAACTACTGCCCGTGGGCCACAACTACTGAGCCTGCACTCTAGAGCCCACGAGCCACAACTACAGAAGCCTGTGCGCCTAAAGCCGGTGCTCCACAAGAGAAACCACCACCACAAGAGAAGCCTGCGCACCACAACGAAGAGTAGCCCCTGCTCTCTGCAACTAGACAAAGCCCACATGCAGCAATGAAGACCCAACACAGCCAAAACTAAACTAAATAAATAAATTTATTTATTTTTTAAAGCCTTAAAAAAAAAAGAACATGTGAGAAAGATAAAAAGGAGAAGGGTATAATTCTTGATCTAAAATGAAGAACCAGGGAAGTGAATATCAAAAATAGCACATACACCAAAGTTAGCTATCAACTGATTATTTTGGGGGACTTCCCTGGTGGCGCAGTGGTTAAGAATCTGCCTGCCAATGCAGGGGTCATGGGTTCAAGCCCTGGTCCGGGAAGATCCCACATGCCACAGAGCAACTAAGCCAGTACACCACAACTACTGAGCCTGTGCTCTAGAGCCCATGAGCCACAACTACTGAAGCCCATGCACCTAGACCTGTGCTCTGTAACAAGAGAAGTCACCGCAATGAGAAGCCTACACGCCACAACAAAGAGTAGTCCCTGCTCGCCGCAACTAGAGAAAGCGCGCACGCAGCAACAAAGACCCAACGCAGCCAAAAACAAACAAATAAATGTATAAAAGAAATCAATGGATTATTTTAACATGTGTAAGCCATACGTGTTAATGGAAATACTCTATGCTAGTTTTTTTTTTTTCTTTTTTTCCTCAATCAATACTGGCTGAAGGAGAATTTGTATTTTATGTACAGAAAACTCAACAGTATACATTAAGCCCAGTTTGGTGGCCAGTTCCTTGCCTTTTGCCTTTTCCAGCTTGGCAATGCGAGCCACCAATTTCAGATCCAGGACATGGCCTCCCCCAGTGACAGCGGACCTCATCATATCTGTCACTGTAACTGGTCCTGATAGTTTCCACCTGCTTAGCCAGAGATCCTTTGTCTTCTCAGTTAACTTGTGTGAAGGTGATGGTGATAGGTCTTGCTGTGGACTAGATGCCCCAGCCTGGCCTTCCCCTTGATAACGCAGTAGGAAACGCCCACTTTAAGATACAGGACAGGGAAGAAGATAACCAGCCCAACGGGACCCAAATCATGTGCAGTCACTACCAGTTGAGCCTTCTTGTTCTCCACCAAGGTGGGGGCAGTATTAACCCCTGCTCGAAGAACAGGTGGCCTCTTCGTGGGGGCATCCCCTTTGCTGGCAGCTTTTTTCTCAGGCAGAGTCAACAATCTCTTGCTTTCTGTCTGATATGTACTTGTGGGCCAGCTTTAGCAGCTGTGTAGCTGTTTGGCTGTCCAAGGGTTGGTTAACTGGGTGAACTGGTTAACTGCAGGAGGCACTTTCAACTGCTCATAGAGGACAGCCCTTTGCCACTGCAGTTCAATGCAGCTTGGCCATTTCACAAATAGGTGAAGTGCCTTTTGGGTTGGAAGTCCCGCCCAGTGACAAAATTCTTGGGCCTTTCCTCAAACAGGGGATTTACCACCTTCTTGGCCTCCTGCTTCTTCTTCAGGGACGAGGGCTAGCTTCACAATAACTCTATCAAGTAAATGCCATTATTTTCCACTGTTAACAAAATGAAAATAGCATAAAATCACGTAACTGATATGTAGTGAGACCAGGATTTGGACACAATTTGACAGTCACCAGAAATGATCATTTTAATCGTGAAATATAAATAACCATGTATAGTAAATTTTTTTAAAATCGATTCTTTTACCAACAGTCCACGAAAAGAAATGAGAATACTCAATGTTCTTTTTGAGACACTATGCCTGACATTCATAACACATACTCCTATCATGAAGGAATAATCCCTAGTTATTCATAGACATCTGGAAACTTTGGAAAACCCAAACCAATGGTACAGTTTATAAAAAGAATGAAGGGAAAAAAAGGAGGAAAAGAGGGAGGAAGGGCAGAGCCAAGTCATTTTATAGCTTTTAGTCTGTAAAACTCTTACTCATTCTTTGTGACCAAATTAAAATATCTCCTCCCTCAAAAGTTTTCCATCACCAGTGCATTTTTTGTTCCTGGTTCCCCTGTGCTACCACGATATTTTCTTCAAATTACTGCAGTAGCACAAAAATTCTTACCTAACGTTAGTTATATAATAAACTGTGCTATTTAAATGTATAACACATCAGATATTATGAAATGTAGAATGAATTTTTATGTAGAAAGTGTCATCAATTTACGATTAACTTGAGTTTCTGTTTACTTGCTTGATGAGAGATTTCAGGATGTTACTCAACTAACAACACGGCAATACGATTGAAAAAAATTTATAGAATGGAAAATCAGTTTCCTGTCACAATGAGATAAATATGATAAAGATAAATCCAAGTATCAAAAGCATATATGTTGTTTTGTTTACATGCTGCAGTTATGTGTTCATAAAACAATTATATCACAGCAAAAGAGAAAGTAAAAATACTGTTTGTAAGCCAGCTGGTAACCAATCCATCTTCCTCATATTCCTTAGCCCTAAGTAAACCTAATGACATGGAAAACATTTTGTAAGTATCTTGTCATGTTTACACAAAATGTTCAAACAAGATGTAATAGCTGCTATTACAGTGTGAAAAGGCTGCTTGAGCAATAGAAATCTTAAATATGTTACTTTGCAAACAGCAATACTAACACAGCAGAGCTCAATAACAACTGATGCACACTTATACAAGAAGTCATTCAACTGCTGGTAGCTGCTGATGAAATATGATATTGATATATCTCCAAAATATGTGCACTTCTTCCATGAGACCTATTGTAAAGACCTCATCTATATCTCTTGTAGCAAAGATGTTAAATTTAATGGGTGTGCAATGAAAGCAGAAACACAGATGAAAATCCAGATGATTTTGTTTTCTTGATAAACAATTAAATGGCACCATTGCCAAATTTATACACCTATGACTGAGCACTCAGGTGATTTTTTTTTTTTTTTTTTGAGGTATGTGGGCCTCTCACTTGTGGTCTCTCCCGTTGCAGAGCACAGGCTCCAGACGCGCAGGCTCAGCGGCCATGGCTCGCGGGCCCAGCCACTCCGCGGTATGTGGGATCTTCCCGGACCGGGGCATGAACCCGTGTCCCCTGCATTGGCAGGCGGACTCTCAACCACTGCACCACCAGGGAAGCCCCCTCAGATGATTTTTTAAAGCAGCAAGTGGAGCAAATATAAAAGAAATTTAAAGCAAACAACTGAAAGTGACAGCCTTAACTCTGTTTGGAAATGTATTCAGATGGCCTCTTCTGCAAGCAGTATATAAAGTGTTAACTTGTCAGATTGCTTAAATTAAACTGCATCTCACCATGGAAGATATCTCCAAATCCATAAGTTAAAGAAAAGATAAAACAACCTCAGACACTCACTATAAAGGAGGAACAAAAAAAAAAACTTGCTTCTCCCTGACCTTAGCTGAAAATGAGCGTCTAATATTTCAAAAGTGCATTGCAGTGTCTACAACAGGAATCTGGCAGGTGACAGTGAGGAAGTTGCTGTTCTTTGCTATAACATTAAGCTTTCAATACTTAACTGTTAAAATGTTTAAAAGTTAAGTTGTGATAATAACAAATGCTTGTTAAAATTTCCTATTTATTCTTAAAAACAGAATTTTTGTGAGAGTGATATTTGCCCTCACTCTCAGCTTTGGTCGAGACACAGAATTTGGGCAATAAATCCAAAAGAAATAGAGGAAATAGAAATAAAACCAAATGCAACCTTGTCAAAGAACACAGCCCCTTATTTTGACAGTTTAGAGAACTGAATTAGCTTTTTAAGAAAAGTTTTACATTTTCTTATGTAACCTGGAGGTTGAACAACTCTTTTTGATGTATCCAAAATGGAAATTTACTTTGATCACCCATTGCCCCTTTAAAATATACCTAGTGTGGTAATTGCCAGGGGTCTCCTGCCCACTCTTAGATAAAATTTCTTCTAGGGATACTTTAAATTGTTATTCACAGACACAATTCAGTAATTAGAATGTTTAGTCCAAGATATTCATCACCACGAGGAATTTTGATTTAATAGCGTACTTTTAGGACTTTATATTAACACCAGCCTTTTTCAGGCTGGATGCCTTCAAGATTAAAAATGGTAGAGTTGGCTTCTCTATTTATTCAGCTAAACTTCTCTCACAAACAACTCCTTCCCTGCCCTCTTTTCTAGATGCTGTTTTCAAGGTAAGGACAGATCTTACTTTAACCATCATTCAGCTCTAATTTCCTGACATATTTTGCAAGGGTTTCTTTTCTGAGTTCTTCTGACATTCTCTGCAGGCCACCTCTCCCCCCCCTGCCTTTCTCTTGACTTTGTTCTAGGTGGCCCTTTGCCACTCTTTCCTGAGCTCTAAATATGCACCTTCAGCTTCTTGCTGCTTCATTCCCTCCGTGACTCCAGGTGGCGCTCTTGGACAGAAATCAGGATGGCTTGCTCTCTACGCAGTTCACATCAGCTAGGAGAGAACCCTATAGGCATTCATCTATTGTTAGGACGTATCCAGGGAGTGTATGTAGGTCGACCCCAAAATAGCATCACTCTCCGAAGAGTTATTAAGTCCTTTTTCTTTCGCAAGAGTTCCAAGGTGAGAGTCAGACCCTAGTCCACCCTGCCTCCCAAATGAAGGCGTAACGCATCAAGCTTTCTATAGATCCCTGTGAGAGCCTGCGCCCCACGTGAATGTTTAAGCAGAGAGAGGGAGAAGGGGAGGGAAGGAATATCACATCCTACCTGGAGGAGGGGAGGTAGAGAATATCACATCACATGTTTATTCAAAAATATTTTCCTCCCAATATCTTCTTCCCCCCAAACCCTCTCTCCTTTCTTTCTCTTCATCCCTTATATACTTGAGGTGAGAGGATTCAAAACACTAAGATCAACTTATTTTAATTATTTTAAATTTTCTTTGTAGATTCTTCAAATGGTGATTCATCTTTGGAATGTCATATCTACTGCACATTAGAGTCAAACTTAAGCTGTTCTACTTAAAGTCTTTATTATATAATAGTGAAATGACACTGGCTTCAGAAAGCATCTTAGATACTTAATTATATCCAGATGCACTTATAAGAAGCATGTGAGCAAGAAAACAGGAAGAGATTAAAGGAAGCATGAAAGAATCAGGCCATAGACCAAAAGAGACAATCAGTTTCTGACAGTATCCTGGAATACATCTTCTGTTGAAAGAGAATGATGTTGAAGATATAAAATAGATTCCTGCAGGATTTGTTCACTTATTTGTTCATTTGTTCATTCATTCATCAATTCATCAAAATAAATGTGAATATCTTGAATGTGACAGACTAAATGCAGTGAGCTGGAATGCTGTGCAAGAATATAAAATATTAGTCATATTTTACAGAACTAGTTATAATACCTTTCTAATGAGAAGTTCATATAACATCTTCCAAATTTTCTTATAAAAAATTTAACAAGTGACATTATACGATGTTCAATGTAGGAGCATAAAACATGTTTTGCTTCTTGCCCGCTACCTAATAGTATTGGCTTAATTTCCTTTTAGTATGTTATAATGGGGATTTGAGCTGGGCATTTTTATTCTATTAATTATGAGTCCCTCAGATTTTGAAATGAGAAGTCAACAGAAATACACCACTCTTGAAAATTAACAGAGCTTTTCCAGATTTAATCTGGTGATCTCAACCATGTTAAACTACTCATATGTTTAATTTTTTAAAAAGTCTTTCAGTGATGACAAATTATTTAATCATAAAGTCAATTATGTATACACAAACACGAAACTAGTAAGAAACTATTATACTATTTACACAACTACAAAACCAAAAAAATTACTAAATTTAAAGTACATTAAATATTGAGGAATTAGATAATAAATTGATGTAATGTGGCAGATAATGTTTTGCTGAAACTAAATCACCTCTTAAAATACAAGAACAATTTTGCCACACCAACATGGGTTTTTTGAATTCCACATACTTATTCTAGTTTTAGGTATGTGATGATTCCATTCCGGAATCAATTTTAGTGTTATTATTCAAACTACTCTAAAATGATTATACCATGAGGTCACTTGACCTTGGCTTAGCAAGAATATTTTATTTATTTTTTCCTCGGCCTCCATTCTTCCCCATTAACCTGAAACCATTAAAAAGTAAAATGATTCATTGACTTAACAAATCATAAAATAAATCCACTTACTGAATTCATTCTGTAATGGTGCCATTATAGTTGTAATTAACTATGTAGCTCTAAGGTAACTGTTGAAATAATGCAGAATATACTACATTGTTTAAACTTAAAATTGAAGTAAATGCAGACACTTAAAGTTTTCTCATGGTAACCACCAAGGAGAAGGAGGAGAGGGAGAAGGAAGAGTGGGAGAAGAAAAAAGAGAAATTTTCAGGACCTTCAGGAATATATGGCTCCCCGGGAGATACCCATTTAGACCTTGTGCTCCTGTGTAATCTAAAGTACAAAGTTTAAAGTTAGTTTATAAAACTGTATTTAATTTTATATTAGCCTATATAATTAATATATTCCTTTTTAAGAGTTTTATTTATTATTTTTAAATATTTGATATATATATACAAAATACTTGTGGCATGCATATACATTTTGAAGCATAAAAGAGTACCTGAGAACCTACAATTTAAGAACTGCAACTTACTACAAGGAACCCTATCACTCTCCATGTAACACTTTCCTCTTTCAGGATTCCAAATCCCTGATAGCCCCCTTCCCAGTCAAGAGGTAATAACAACCTGAATTTTAAACTTATCATACTTGGCCTTTATAAATATGTTATCACGTTTACAGTTAAACAATGTATTGTTTCATTTTACTTATTTTTCATTTTTTAAAAGAATAATATCCATATAGTACTTTGTGGGTTTTTCCCCCCTTATTCACTTGTTGCTGGCTCACTTTCATTATTCTACCTTTTTCTCCTCATAGAGTTTAAAGTTAATTTATATTCATTTCTTGAAATGTCAACATTGAAGTCCATGAGAGTCTAAATCTGTTGTGGCTTTTTTGTCCCACAGATTCTTGTTAGTGGTGATTGTGTGTGTGTGTGTGTGTGTGTGTGTGTGTGTGTGTGTGTGTGTGTGATATTTGACTGTGGAAACCTGGTGCCTAAATTAATGATGCTTTCCCTCAGAGAGAACTTTCATTTCCTTCTGCTGACATGGGACCATCCCATGGCCATGGTCTTATCTCCTGCTGGTACTGACACAATTAATCCCTCTACCCCACAGAGAACCCTACCATTCCCATAAGCTTAGTACTATTTTTGGCCACTGAGAGTCTTCTAGAGTGTGTTGCAAGCCCCCAAATCCATAAGATTTATGTTTCAGCAGAATTTAGTTCTTTCATAGTTAAGCTTCCAACAGTATCTAGTCAGGAAGATACTGTTCAAATATTTACGATACTTGTGTAGAAGGAAGTACCATAACTGGTCTGTTCCAATTACACCTGCTTATTTTTTATCATATATATGTAATAATGGAATTCATTTTTTAAAAAATCAAGAATTTCCATATAACCAAAGAACAGAGAATAAAGAATCATGGGATTTTAATGAATTGCTTGTTCATACTTAGCGATATTTTTTTCCAAATTGTATTACAAAAATGTGTATCAATCAAGTGTATATCAATTTAATATAATCAATATAAATATTCTTCATATTATTGAGTTTCTCTGTGGAAAGCCTTGTGTGTGTTTGTTAGAGGGGAGTTGGAAGCCAAAGAACAGCTTCTTATTCTAGTTTTGATGTTCTTTTGTCTAGTCATATAATTTGCATAGAAAGAGATCATCAGCCTCTCGTTGGTATCACATGAGCTTGAATTAACAATATATAATTTATACATTAGCATATTAAAATATATTAGTTTACATTGGAAGATTCCAGTTACTTAAATTATGGAATTTTCTAGTCAATTGCCTCTCTTCTACTTCTTATATTCAAGCTATTTCAAAATGAAGTTATTAACAGCAGAACTGTTTTGACAGAGATGGGTACCTAAGCTAAGTTTGACCAATATAATTTCTTAGCATAAGAATATATAATTAGGACAAGCTTCATATGGATTGGTCATGGAGTGAAGAGACAGGTCATGAGAGTTATGGTGGCTAGCTTCTATGGACCATGAAGATAAGGGAACAGAAAAGACTAGTCTATAGAGAAGACAGACTAAAGCAGCAGAAGAGAAAGATAAGAAATGAAAGGTGGAAATAAAGATTCTCAGTGCTTCTTATTGCATGGTTCCAATGTCTTTTTTAGGACCTCCTATCCTTGTGTTCCATGAGATGCTACTATGCCCTTAAAATATATGTATTTTTTACTGTTTTGCCTTTTCTTTCTTGAATTTATTCTGTTATTTGCAACCAAAGACCTAAACTAATTTTAATATAAATGTTGGTAAAAGCACAAAAAAGAAAATTTCTCTATTAGCAAGATTGTTATGTTTACCAGATCCACTATGTGACTCTGGTTAAGTTACTTCACCTGTCTTGTGTAAAATGCAAGTATGATATTCCGACCTCTTGTGACAATTAAGTGAATTAGTACATAAACAATGCTTAAAACAGTGCCTTCTCATGGTAAGAATTATGTGTGTTGACTCTTGCTTGTATTATCCCCATTTTGTAAGAATTTTAAATTTGTTGATTCCATGCCACATGCCACATTTTAATACAGCAGGACGCAATATGCTAATTCATTATGAAGTTGGTTAGCAGTGCTTCTTTAAGGGAGAGGAGACAGATAAATGAGAAAAATTAAAATAATTACTCATAAGCCGGTGCTTTATTTGATAGATGAAAAATATATTTTTAAAAAGTTTAAAAGTAAACCTTTTTAAAACATGTTTGCCACATTTTAGGTTGCTGTTTCTAATACGTACCACATCGTCATTCTGGAAATAAACCAAATAGTCTCAATAGTTACAATAATGAAAAGTGACAATCCTTAAATATGTCACGTTTTCTCTCCGTGGTTTCACGTTCAACACAACCTGCTGCTTTAATATAAAAAGACACTTGAAATGAAAATATCTCACTATTAATGAAACATGTAGTCAAGGTCACAGTAATTTCTTGTCTGTGAAGTACTTGTCTGTGAAGCAGTGAAGTACTTCCTTTAGATTCTTAGCCTTCTCTTGAAGAACTGATGTGCTCAAGCTTTAAATAAACTAAACTGGTCTCTCTCGTGTCAGAATATAGGCCAGGTGGCCAGAAAGATAACATGACAACTTTAGGAAGGAATTTCCTACTGCTTCACACCTTATGAACTAATTCTTTCATTCCTCTTCAAATGCTGGCAAGCAAAGCAAGAATGTTCTTGTGAGAGGATGGAAGGAAGAAAAAGCACATTACAATTCAGTAGGGCAAATTCATAAGTGAATATAGCCATATATTTCTAAAACTAAACCCAAATGTTGCCTCTTTTTTTCCTGTCTTCAAAAGGCTAAATTATACATATAATTTAAATATGTAAATCTATATCTATCTATATATCTATATATACATATACAGCATTTTGAACAATGGATCTAGGGACCCTATCTCTACGTTGTCAAGCAGAAAATGGAAAACTGCATGATGTTTATCACAATTTGAGTAAAATTTAAAATTATTGTGAAAACTATCAAAGTATATAAAATAGATTCATGTGATATGTTATGCTAACATTTTTTTTCCTGGAAAGGAAGTGGCTTGGGGTTTTATAAAATTGGCCTCAACAGCTGTATGCAGTCCTGTCGATAGACTGGTTGTCACACTCGTAACATTTCTGTAATGGAGGCTCAGGAAATATTCTTCCTCGGCCAAATACACCGTCTAAAAATTAAGTGTTGTCTGTGGTCATAGGTGCTCGATTTGCACCCTGTCTGCTTGGACTATGAGACAGCTAGGACGGTAACCCTCAGAAGATGGGCACTGTGTTGGTTTTCTACTGCTGTCGTAACAAATACTACAAAGAATGACTTAAAACAAGACACATTTAGTGTCTGACAGCTCTGTAGATCAGAAGTCTGACAGGTTTCCCCTGGCAACATCAAGGGCTTGACAGGACTGAGTTCTTTTCTACAAGGCCTTAGGGGAGAATTTGTTCCCTTTTCTCTTCCAGCTTCTTGAGGTTCCCCTCACACCTTGGATCAAGATCACCTTTTCCAAATTCAAAAAGGCAGACTGAATCCTCACATTGCATCCTTCTAACTTCCCTTTCTGCATTTCTCTTCTACTTTTTAGTGGGAACATTAGGCCCATCCCAATAATCTAGAATAACCTCCTTATGGTAAGGTCCACTGCTCAGCAAATTTATTTCCACCTGCAACTTTAATTACCTTTTGCCATGTGACACAATATATGCACAGGTTCCTGGGATTAGGACGTGGGTACCCTAGGGGTGAGGAAATGCATTAGTCTGCCTCCTATAGGGGCAGTATGTACTTTCTCTGCTGTATTGCTCAATCGATGCCAATTTTCATAAAAGACATCATCAATTTAATAACCTGATGCCTGCATTTGATAAAAATTTACAATTTTGGTTATAAAATAGAACCATTATTTGACGTTCATGTAAGAGACCAGTTACTGTCAATAAGAAGACAGAATAATCATTGGAAAAACTATCTGTTTCACTTCAAAGTGAAATGAGGAACAAACTGTGGATGCAATTTACTCTATTTATTGAAAATCAAAATAATGAGTGTCATATGGAGTATTCATTATTCCTTTGATGAACTCAGTTTGGCACTTTTACAAACAATGGAGCAAACTGGGAATATGACCACATGATAAAACCAAGCAGGGTAGTTAAGACACACAGATACAGTAACTTTAAGGGGAAATAAGAACACTAAATACAATGTGAATAGAGTAAACGAAACAAATCAATTACTAATTTTATATTAAAAATCAACATCATCTTCTTTAAGGACCTTGACAAAATAAATAAATTAAGCATAGCATGCATGAAACACAACCCTTCATTTTTAGAGTTTCCATTTTTGAGAAGAATTATTTCAACTTATGTATGATTTCCCTAGAAATAACCAAAAAAATGAACATTTGTAGTATCTTGCATAACTGCACTTCAGGTCCTCCTGACATATAGTAAAACTAATTCTAAGCATTTATTATGTGTAAGAAACAAAGATTTTGCATACTTTTAATTCATGCAGCCTTCAAAGAATTAACACACAAGAAGTCAGTATTATCCCCATTTCAGAGACTTAGAAACTGAAGCACAGAGAGATTAAATGACTTGTTTAGAAATATCTAGGCAGTAAGAGGTAGAGCTGACATTTCTAAACCGTTCATCGTGGCTCCACAACCAGAACTATTAAGTGGTGCCCTCCTGCCTTCTGACTTGGGTTACATACAAATATTTTCTCTCTTAAACATAAGATGGCTAACACTTTGAATGGTTGAGTTTTGAGCAGTTATCTTATATATATTTTTATATATATGTAAAATATATATATATAGTGGGGGATTCATTTCACATAGTATTCGATGATTTAAATCTTCGAAAGATTGTTATTATGATCTTCCCAGGGAGAATTAATTATACATTATATGATATTCATATAATGTATAATATATAACACATGTGTGTTAGTCATCCATTTACTATGTTTTCAACCTCAAAATACAGACTTCATGCCTTCCAAATGTATAGCACTCTGTAAAAATTAAATGATAAACAGAAACCTCAATTAAATAGAGTCAGGAGACCAGAAGGGGGGTGCTCTCACACCCTGAGACAATCGCAGAGCCCAAGAAGAACTCCCCTTCTTTCCTGGTGAGAACTCAGCCAATCAAAAGTCATGGACTCTTTGTTTATTCTAGCCCTCCAACTCCCTTTTCCTCTCTTTAAGTGTTCTCCTTCCATTGCCATGCAGGCACTTGCATACGGCTTGCTGATACTTGTGATTCTCTGCTAATACTGAATAAACTTATCTTTGCTGGACAAACATCTGGCAGTCTCTTTGTTTCAGATCAACATTTTGGTGGTCCATACAGGGACCGGTGAAGACCCACAAATGCTCCAGGGCTGGTGAGCAAATAGGTGTGATACCTTCAATTGAGCCCACTGTTGTTCACTGCTTTTCTCGCTGACCCTGGTGTTTGAATGCACATCTCTTTCTCCTGAATCCAAGCTCACACGCTCTTTGCATTTGAAGCTTTCCAGGCTTTATTCAGGATCTATTTTAAGGTTCTGTCTTTCTGGTTAAGGCCTTCTTCTGTATATGGGTACTTGTTTGGTACTTCGGTGTGACTTTGACATCAGACTGTTTCAACCAAAGCTGGCTGAAAATACCTTTGGCCCATTCCTTTAAGAAAAGGGGCTGCTTCACTAAAATTGTACCAGTTGTCCAGCCTTCAGCCCATTCCTATGAAATAGGGGTCATTCTATGGAAATTGGCTGAACAGTCTTTGGCATGGCTCTTCTTGGACTAAGCTATTTCCTTAGAATTGGCTGGGATTAGCTTGAAAGCTGACTGAATTGCACTATTTGAGCTGTAAATTATCAAGCTGTTGGAAAACTGTTCTTCTACTCTAGAGAAAAACCTCTCAGAAATGGGATTCCAATTATCGAAATATTTTGAGGGTGCCCTCAGCTACAAGGACTCTGGCTGATTTTATGTTTAAAAACGATGATCCTTCCTCATATGCCTTTCTAAATAAATGGGCCAACCTGACCAAAAGCAATTCAGAATACCAATGGTCATTATGGGGAACTTTTGAAATCC
Source organism: Neophocaena asiaeorientalis asiaeorientalis (assembly GCF_003031525.2). Lineage (NCBI taxonomy): Eukaryota > Metazoa > Chordata > Mammalia > Artiodactyla > Phocoenidae > Neophocaena > Neophocaena asiaeorientalis. The sequence continues at coordinate 242,590 of NW_020174273.1, forward strand.
CCAAACTTAATAACTGTAAAACCTAACTGGATTACAATAGCTTAAAATTTTCAGAACTTATTGGAATGTTTATTGTGATTGGTGTTTTTGAGGCTTCCAAACATTATCAGAAGCCTAAAATTGCCTCTCTGCAAAACAAGATTTTAAGATTAACTAAGGCAAACAAATGATTAAAGAAAGATAAAAAGGCCCCCAAAGTTCAAGGCTTTTCTTCCCTGGCTTCCTTGTCTTAGGCTCAGCCTCTGCCACCATCTTGTCTCTCTCCTTTGGCTCCTGGTGGCCAGAATCCACCACTGATACCATCTTCCTCCTTCCCTTCTATGCTGCCTATGCTTTCTCTATACCCTCAAATCCCCCTTTTCCTTTGCTCAAAAATTCTCTCTATTTTCTTTTCCTCTGAACTTTTACGTACCTGTCCCTTTAAAATTAAGACTTCTGAGGATCCAGCAGCTTAACCCTTTAATGTCTTATATTCCCTGGACTAAAGCTGAACTAAGAGCCACAGTCAAAGATTTTCCCAAAGTAACCAAAGATTCTCACATATTTGCTGAGGAATTTAATACAGTCATACAAATTTATCAACCTGGTTTCCCTGACTTATATAAGCCAGTTCATATGCTTGTAAGTGGAGGCCAGGCCCAGCATTGGATGAAAATCATTAATTGGGAAAATCCTGAAAGGCCTCTAAGAATAACAACTGGGAGACCAGCCCACTGCTCTCCCACACCATATATGATATGATCAGGCCTGGGCAATTGCTAGGTGACTTCACTGAGCAATTCCTAGGGATCTTCCAAAGCCTGTTGATTGGAACAGAATTCAGGTTGTACACAAAACATCTAATGAACCTGTTCATGACTACTGTAATCAACTTCAGATCGCTTTTAAAGAAAATTTTGGTCTTCCTTCAAATGTTGATTTTTTACCCAGGTAGCTTTAAATCTGTATTTATTAATGGGGTGAACCAGGATCTTTGCCTTACAGTAAAAAGGACCAGGATGGAATGGGGAACTATGTCCACTCCAAATTTAGTTAATCTGGCCAACCAGCTCTCTCACACTCTAGCTGTCACCTCAAAAAAAGACCACCAAAGTTTTTAATCTTCAAGTCCAGTAATTGAGGGCTTCCTAATGAAACCAAAACCCTGCTACTCTGTGCTATTAGTGCAAAGAGCAAGGACCTTGGAAAAGAGATTGTTTGCAAATTTACGCACTTTAGGTGCCTTCACCTCACTTAGCCAGCCTTTCCAACCTCCAGTTCTCAATGAAGGGACTCCAAGCAACCACAGGGGTCTTCCCAGTCCTTGCTTTTAATTACCTTGGAGAAACATTTCTCCAGATTGTGAATGAATCTCTTCCACCCCAAACTGACATTGAAGCCACATTCTAGAAGTTGAACCCCACTACTGTAAAACAGTCCCTGCCCTGAAGCAGTAAAATAGTTCAAAGAGTAGGGACCTCTATCCAGAGTCTCCACACTGAAATCAAGGCTTTGGCAGGGACTGCAATCCCATTTTAGACGTGAAGTCCTTCTCCGAACTCACAGGTTACCGGCAAAATTAATTCCCTTATAACTTTAAAGGATGGAGACCCTCAGCATTAAGAGGCCATCCGTTGTTCTCTATCCCATGGCCTTCACAGCATGGCAGTTGGTGTCCTCAAAGCTAACACGGGAGCATCTTTCTGATGTTTCACTTTCCTTTAAATGGTCTGCCTCACTAAATCAGGTCCACTCAAGAAAATCTCCCTATTGGTCAAGTCAAAGTGAACTGATTGGTGATCTAAACACAGGGATAGCATCCCATCATATGCACAGGTTCATTATACTCAAGAGGAGGGAATTCCATAGGGCACATATATCAGGCGGCAGAACACATGAAGTGTCTTAGAATTCTGTCTACCAGAGATCATTTTCCCAATTTTAATACAAACATAATAAACTTCCTTTCTTCCAGGTGACCAGATTAGAAAGGGCTTTAACTCTTAAAAATTAGCAATTCAATGGATGTTGTTTTAACATACAGATACATGCTTTTTATGTACTTTTTAAATGTAAAATGCTACATTCTGTCTATTTGAAGATAGTCTTTTAGCTATGCTGAAGTTTTCCGCACTTCAAATTCTCTATCCCTCTTCTTTGCCAAACTGTTGTTTGAAAACTTAAATATGAAAAATTACATACTTGCATTTATTTAAAAATTATTTGTGGTAAATATATTAATGTTGTACTTTTATATTAACTTAATATATTTTAATATACTTTGTTGAAAGATTGAGACTTCATTTTATTTAAAAGCAAATAAACTGAACTATGTTAATGAAAAACAGACATAACAGCTTAAGTATGATATAAAACTTCTAAGAATTTAAGGGACTGAAAGCACCTAACTGAATCAAGCATGTTCATGGTTTATAGAAGGTAGCTAAACTACCATGGGTGCCTCAAAATAGGTGAAAAATCTAATCACCCTTTGGGAGTCTCTGGAAGTGAGAAACTTAAGGTCAGGCTAGCATGAATAATAATAAAAGGAAAATATTGTCATCTTTACACTTTTGTTTTCTAGCCCTCAAAAATATTTTCCCATAGTGAGTAAATTCTTTCTCCAACTTTTAATCTTATACTCACTTTTCTAGATGCAAGTGGGAGATTCTATACTGCAAGAAATATTTTCCAGCTTCATGGCAGGAACCAAAATAATATTAGCTGAAATGTGGAATTATCTCCTGCATTGGGACTGGGAGGCCAATCGGGGAAAGCCTTATGTATTATAGCATCTCCTGTGATAGTTTTTAGAATTTGGTGAAAACCTTATGTATTATAGTATATCTCCTGTGATAGTTTTTAGAAGTTGGTATATCTCATAATGAATTTCACCTGGTGGCAATCTACTGAGATAACATATGGCCATAGCAGATGCTTAGCTACAGCGTGACCTGCAACTGAAAGTTCATTGTAAAGATAAGCAACGTTAGCACTCCTCTATATAGTAGGTAATTTGACTAAAAATATATCTACTTATTATTCATAGATGACAATCGTGGACTTTTTGAATATGCATGACCACCTGGGGGGGATAGGAAGGATGGGAGGGAGACTCAAGAGGGAGGAGATATGGGGATATATGTATATGTATAGCTGATTCACTTTGTTATAAAGCAGAAACTAACACACCATCGTAAAGCAATTATACTCCAATAAAAATGTTAATAATAAAAAGAAATAAAGAAAAAGAAACAGTGAGGGCTTCCCTGGTGGCGCAGTAGTTGAGAGTCCACCTGCCGATGCGGGGGACACGGGTTCATGCCCCGGTCTGGGAAGATCCCACATGCCGCGGAGGGGCTGGGCCCATGAGCCATGGTCGCTGAGCCTGCGCGTCCGGAGCCTGTGCTCCGCAACGGGAGAGGCCACAACAGTGAGAGGCCCGCATATCGCCAAAAAAAATAAAAAATGAAATAGTGAAAAAATAAAAAAAGCAAAGCTTAAATGATTTATATTGTTCACATAAGGTAATTGCGTCCCATTAAGCAAAATTAATTCTCACATTTAATTATCTGTTTATAACCTAGTTCTTTAATATTCAGAATATCATTTCTCAAGAAACAATGTAATAAATAGTGCTTATATTCTCAAGCTAGCATGTTCTCTTCAGTCAGTTGATACTTTAAAAACAATGCAAGTTAATGATAATATAGTTAAATACGTAATTATTATTCTAGCATAGTTTATTGCTATAAAATAAAACAAACTACTAGTAAAAGTACTTAGTATAGTCAAGTTAATTAGGTTATTATAAGAACTTTTGGTTACTCCCTTGGCTTCTAAATATAAATGATACTAAGTTTTATTAAATACTATTTCACTTCAAGTCATATACTTTGCGTTCCTTATAACATATATCCAGCACTGTTCATAATTCACATGCCTCAGCTTTGATTAGAATATGCTCCTATCTCGCCAGTAAAATACAAAGACAGTCTGATTTATTGCCCTTAGCACAGCCCTATTACATAATATGTATTCTTTCAGATTATCGATTGTCACAGGTTCTTGAGGTCATTAACCCTCTGAGCCATATGAATTCCCTTATTATGGGTTATTTCCTGGATGTTTAAAATTTTGTGTACGTGATCTTTGCAGCTGTTTTTGTTGTTGTTGCTGTTGTTTTTACTTGTTTTCTCCCTGTAGGAGGATTCTTCCATTTCAGTTACCTACTGTTGAGTAACCAGTCATGTTACTCATGAACTATTGGTTTAAGACAACAAATTATTATTTCTCATGGTCTTGTGGTTTGACAACTCTCAAACAGATGGCTCTTGCCTGGCATTACTCATGTCATGTGGTTGTGACATTGATATACTGTTATTAATTAGAATATACAGTTTATTCCAAATTCCTTAGATTTTACCTAATGCCTTTTTTTCTGTTCCAGGATCCCATCCAAGATACGACATTACATTTGACTGTGATTTTTTCCTGAGGCTCTTTTCATCTGTAACAATTTCTCAGACTGTCCTTATTTTTGCTGATCTGGACAGTTTTCAGGAGGACTGTTCAGGTACAATATTGGGATTTCGCTGATATTTTTCTCATGATTACAGTAGGGCTATGTGTTTGGAGAGGAAGACCACAAAGGTGAAGTGCCATTTTCATCACATCATAATAAGGGTACATATTATCAACATGAATTAACACAATTTCTGTTGACCTTGATCTGGCTGAGGTAGCATTTGCCAAGTTTCTCACACTCTGAAATTCCTCTTTTTTCCTCACTTCCTATACTGTACTCTTCAGAAGAAGGTTACTATGGCAGTCCACACTTAAGAAGTGGGGATTTATGCACAACTTCTTCCAAGGCAGAATATGTCTATACATAAATTATTTGAATTGTTTTACACATGAGAGTTTTTTATTCTCCCCATTTATTTAGATATTTAAGTCATTTACTCATATCAGTACGGACTCATAAATATTTTTATTCGGGGCCATTATGCAATTTTACTTTATGCTCAAAATGCTGGGAGTTCTTTCATTTGCACCAACTATGCATCTTTGCCATATTCCCATAAATATGTGCGGTGGATATTCCATGATCATTTTTTATATTTTGTATATTATGGGCACCAGTACTAAATCAGCCATTTCTCCAAGGAGCCCTGGCTCCTTTTATTGGAGAATGGTATTAGAAATCAAGATTTGAGTGCTGGGGATGCTTGCTGCTACTGGAGTCTTTGCTTCAAGGCTCTTTCAGCTGAAAGAGAATGGAAATATATGCCTGTTTACTATTATGTATTTTCATTTATCTATATATATTTCTATATGTAACCATCTGCATCTATATTGAACTATGCACAAACTCATTCTGATGTTTCCATCTAGACTTCATTACCCCAGGGCTCATTTTAGCCTCCTTCTCATGCTTATCTGTAAATCATTCCAAGAGTGAAAACCTTAGCTCCCACCAAATGCCATTAATTTACACAATTTCTTCAGTCCTGTGTACATGAATAGAGTATCAATATTGTTAACCTGCACCCTTAATGGAAGAAATTTCATCAGTTAGTGTACAGTGCCTATGTCCAGTTTACTTGCCTTTGGACTAACAGACTCTAGTCCTTTCCAAAGTTACTTAGGTCAGCACTATTTTTGTCACCCCAGTCAATAAGGTTGTTGCATATATTTGTAATACAGTTAGATTTATTCTGCTTCTTTGCATATCTAGTAATTTTTTGTTGTATGCTAGACATTATAAATGCTATAATGTTGAGAATAAATTTTGTCTTAAGTTTTTTTTTTGGGGGGGTCAGGTAGTTAATTTAATAATGGGTCAGCTCTATCTTTAGGATATTTATTTTTAGCTTGTTTAGGGTAGGCCTATAAAATCTCTCATGAGAATCACCTTAATCCTGAGGCATGGCCTTACAGGGTTTTAACTGAATGCCTGTGGTGTTTAAATATGTCTCCTGACTGCTTGTTTGGAATTTTTACATATCCCAGTATACTGTGCAGTTTCCACTGCTCCAAGGTAATTTTTCTCTGTCAGTCTACGGAGACTCACACTGTATCTTCACCATATATTTATTATATGATCAAAAACTTAGAGACTCCTGTATGAATTTGTGAACCTTCTTCTCTGTTCAACACCCTGTCACACAAATTTCAGCAAACCTTGCTGCCATGAAGTCTAATCTCTCTACCTTACTAACTTTTCAAGGGTTCCACAATCAACCTCAGCGCTACTTCCCAGCACTGCAATTTGGAAAGTGCCTCCAGGAAAAGTGTAGGATCATCATACTGACTTCTCTTTTCTTAGATATCATAGAATAATGCTGCTTATGTCCAACATCTGAAAAACAATTCTTTGGTTTTTTTTTTGTTTTTTTTTTTCCAGGAGAGCTAGTCTAGTAATCTGGTGGCAATTACTCCATTATAGCTAGAAGCAGAAATCTCATAGTGACAGTTTGAGACAACTTTTTTGATTTCTATTTGAGAAAACTGAGTTTTAGAAAATTTAAGTATCTTGCCCAAGGTTGGAGGAGAGTTACACACCCCAGTAGGTCTACTGCCCAAGAGAGCCAGTCTAAGAATTTACTCCTGCTTCAACTAAATGTGCTTACATCAGCTTTGTAGAATCTTAAGATAAAGCACTGTGGACAAAAGTTATGCCCTTTAAAACACTTTACTGTAACCCAGTGAATTGGATATGAAGGACCAGTTAGATATGATACCATAATGACATAACATATTGTTTGAGGTTAATATGCCTATAAAGTTTTAGATGTGTGTTTACAATGAAAATAAATATTTATAGTAAGTGTATACTTAATTCAATCACTCCTGATTTCAGTATTATATCTACATGCATAATGTTATAAGCACAATTAAATAAACAGAGGAAAGAGGAACAAAATATATACTACTATAGTCTCAAGTATATCAGATTAATCCTGTTAGAGTATGAATTGCATCCATTGCCATTATTTTAGAAATCATTAAATCTTTTAGATGGGGAAGGAAATGAAAAATGAAATAGGACATAGCAAGCATTCTGAGGTTGAACAATGATATATACCATCGCATTAGATGCATATTAAAGTAGATTGCTAGACAGAGAAACTGACAAATAACAGTCAGACAGATAAATGGAATATGTGTAACAGGCATGTCAACTCCAGTTCTAGATGGAGAGATAAATGAAGTAGACCAAGCACCTGAATACAGATATTCCCTTAAGTATGGTCCTACAGATACAGACCTTGATCCTGCCATATGCATCACTGCCATCTACATTACATATACATATACTGAAATATTCTGAAAGAAGTTAAAATCTTTAAAGGAAGTCAATTCATTTAATTTATTTATTGTTTTATGTCTGCTCCATGAGGAAGAGGTATAAAGGAAATAGGATAGACTTCAGGCATGAAGGAAGCTGTACCTAAGTGGATAAAAGCAAAATTTCTTCCTCACTTTGAATCTGGGGACTACATCTTTTTGGCTGTGGAAATTTCAACTGGCTCTTAATACCTCAAAGTCGCTCATTGAAAAATAGGTGTTTAATAAAAGCAATAATGAGGTGTCACCTCACACCGGTCAGAATGGCCGTCATCAAAAAATCTACAAACAATAAATGCTGGGGAGGGTGTGGAGAAAAGGGAACCCTCTTGCACTGTTGGTGGGAATGTAAATTGATACAGCCACTAGGGAGAACAGTATGGAGGTTCCTTAAAAAACTAAAAGTAGAATTACCATATGACCCAGCAATCCCACTACTGGGCATATACCCTGAGAAAACCATAATTCAAAAAGAGTCATGTACCAAAATGTTCATTGCAGCTCTATTTACAATAGCCAGGACATGGAAGCAACCTAAGTGTCTATCGACAGATGAATGGATAAAGAAGATGTGGCACATATAAACAATGGAATATCACTCAGCCATAAAAAGAAACAAAATTGAACTATTTGTAGTGAGGTGGATGAACCTAGAGACTTTCATACAGAGTGAAATAAGTCAGAAAGAGAAAAACAAATACCATATGCTAACACATATATATGGAATCTAAAATAATATATATGGTTCTGATGAAACTAGAGGCAGGACAGGAATAAAGACACAGAGGTAGAGAATGGACTTGAGGACAAGGGGAGGGGGAAGGGTAAGCTGAGACGAAGTGAGAGAGTAGCATTGACATATATACACTACCAAATGTAAAACAGATAGCTAGTGGGAAGCGGCTGCACAGCACAGGGAGATCAGCTCGGTGCTTTGTGACCTCCTAGAGGGGTGGGATAGGGAGAGTGGGAGGGAGACACAAGAGGGAGGGTATTTGGCGATATACATATAGCTGATTCACTTTGTTATACAGCACAAACTAACACAACATTGTAAAGGAATTATACTCCAATAAAGATGTTAAAAAAATAAATAAAAATAGGTGTAATAGGTGCTATAAAATAAAACTTATTTTTATATAACACCTAAGATTATATAATATACCATGTAAAAAACAGTATAGGAAACACAGTAACCACTTATTAAATGCATATCTTAGCATTTCTTATGAACATATATCATCTATGAACAAATTTTTTTTTTCAAAGTTGATTCCAGTATATATCAGAATTTCCATGTTAAACCCCTATACTCCAGGAGATGACTACCCACAAGACTACAGACATTTCTGGACCTTATCTATATGAGGCAATATTTATTATTACATCTGTCTTAGTTTTAATGATGATATATGCAATCCACCTTCGGGTAAGCTATATAGTGTTTAATATTACCATTTAGAACACAGTATTTGAAAATATTTGAAAAGCAACTTACTTATATGTAATTCTGATACCAGTTACCCATCTTTTCAAGAAGGAAAACATTCCATCTTTCCTAAGATTGAATTAAAAATGACAAGGACACTCAGCCTCCAAAATGTTACTGATGCTGAAAATACCTTCTATTAACACCACATTCTCTAAACCTAGTGAAATTTGGAGAGAAGAATGAAGGAGGATATTCCCCATGTTTCCAAGTTCAAGAGGAGGGATAACATTTATTTCCTGGACTTGAATACAAGAATAGAAAAAAATAAGAAACATACCTTTCATGAATGGATTTGTCAAGGCCCCCTGTGTTTAAAATTGTAATGACCTAAAATGATAGAGCAAGTGGAGTGTACAGCTGTGGGAGCTGAGAAACAACCATGTTTGTTTGTAAAGCAAACAGTGGTGTGATAGAAAAGAAGCAAGATGCCTGATGTGATCAAAATACCAGTGTCACAGTTTCAAAAAGAGAATCTCATTTCCAGCAAAATAGAAAGCACAACTACAGACTAAGTGCAGACATTAAATTTTTATAAAGGCCAGCCTAGTCCAGTATACACATGCTATAAACACTCAATAAAATCACGTTCAGTTTGACTGACTTGGACATGAAGAATGAATGTACAGTACTATATAAAATCAAAAGATTTAAAAAGATTAAAATTGAAATGACCCTCCTATAGAAAGAAAATATTCCTTTTGGGCTATTTTTTATTTCTCTTACCTAACATTTAGATGTTTACATGTTTCAAAATATTTTAATTCACACATACATACACACACACAGACACACAAACTTCAAAAACTCTGATTACTTACAAAATTCCTGTGAAGTACAAAGAAAAACAAGGACTATTAATTTCTATTTTATATAATACAAAACTGAAATCCAAAGAGATAAAGGTTTGGCCAATTTTCATAAAACAGTAATCAATAAAGCATGAGTGAAAACCAGCCCCCCAAATCTTGAGTTTTTGTTTTGTTTTGTTTTCCCATCACTACAGAATAGGGAGATGTTTATAAAGAATTCACTGCCAAGTATATGAAGACAGACCCTTTTATATCCCATTATTTCATGGTCACAATACTATGCGGTTGTCAGAAAAGATAAATTTCTCCAATGAGAGACTTTACGTAAGCTGTTAGAATTTCCACAGTAACTACAAAGTCAGGTCAATAATGTCCACTGGTGAATTTAGTACAAGAGATCAGTCTTCTCAGTGATCTTAGGAGGTTTGATGGAAAAAGATCCTGGGGGGAGGCGATAGCTTGCATAGCTTAGTGCCCTTAACTCCACACTTGGCTTTATCTTACCCTCATAACTCAACTATCCTGAAATAACACAGAGATTCCTACATCATGATCTTGACTCTGCAGTTCTCATGTTTTAGCCTACTCTTAGTTTTATATTTTGTAGTAATTTTAAAGAATCTTATAGAAAGGTTATAAAATGAAGAAAACAATATGAGTATAATCATTGTTTTTTATTAAATTTTTCTTTCCTTTGGTGTAAAGTATCTCTCATTATCTACTCTGTATCTTCTCAGGTTATGCAGTATACATGTGGAGGGCACGGCTACTGAAGAGAAACTTTCCAGGTGACAAAGCCAGTTATTTTCAGGATTTATAAACTTGTAGTATATTTAAAAGTATAATTTTAGTGAAAATTCACATAATGTAATTGAGCATATGTAAGTCCATTTAGATATCTATTCAAGCTCTTTTCATGAAGGTAATTGCTTTTTGGCAGAACGTTGGCTTTTTAACATTCTTCGCATTCAGTGTGGAGCAGAAAACAGAAGGAACCAAGAGAAGAACCTGGAACATTTTTCAAGTGGCCTAAACATAAAGTTCTGAGAATCTCTGGTATTTTCTTGACTTTTACAATGACTTCACGTAAAAAGTCAGTAAATATACATTCAAGTTGCTAATAACAATTCAGAATCTGTTTTTTCCACCCCAAAGTTGAATTATTTAGGGGATTGAATAAAGCATGCAATTTCCACATGCAAATGCACGAGAAGGAAGGGGAGCGTTCAATACATGCACAACTGTAGTTGCAAAATCTCAAAACTTGCCTATGCAAGTTGTAAGGATGGCACGTTTCCTTTCTATGTGGATTTTGGCAGGCAGATAAAATAAAGGACCACTAAATAACTGTATGCACAAAGGAGATAGGCATTTCAGAGAAGAAAAGCATATTTAGAACGGAGAACAAGTTAGAAAACACAGATATATTGGAGCACATAGCTGACTGGAGTCAGCTGTATTTCTATGGAAACTTTATTTCTTTAATTTGGATAAGTTCCAAAAAGTGGAACCATTTTTTACAGTCCTTCTATGGCACAGAGTAAACAGATACAGTTTACCTAAGCACACTGAGCAGATGAAAAATTCCACAGGCTTATAAAACCAAAGTGGTCTGTTCTTCAAATATTCAGCCTCTGGTGATGGCGAATGTGTTTGTTTTCTGAGAATTGCAGGTTAAATGAATCAGACAGTTAATGGAATCTAATTTCTTCAGAGGCAGATACTTCTAGAGAGAACCTCAACCAAGATGAAAAACTTCCACCTCCAGAATCCATTAAAATAGTTTAATCTAAATTATAATCTGTCAAACTTTGTAAAAGTAGTTTTGTATAAAATCAGAAAATATTAAGCCATTCATTAATTTAGGCTGTATCCTTGAGGAAAAATTTCTTTACCTGCCTAATGTCGAGATTTGACACGGATTCCACAATGCGCTGGTGAATCAATATCATATTAACTACACTTACAAATAAGTGATCGTTTATTTACAAAGAATACTGATAGCCTGTGTAATTCATCCTTACCATCATAATGGTACAGCTATACTAATTATAGTATAACAGTGAATAAAGATGATAAGGTCTCATATAAAGTCACAGCTATAATACTGGCATTAACAGCCTAGAGTTCTCTAGTCAATATATTGAAATCTTACTTCACCTTTCTGTCTAGTATAGGTTAAGAATTTAATGACCTCTTTAGGAGCTTTCCAATATTGTAATCTCTCTAAATAAGTATTCTCAAAAAATATTGTTCATACAGATTACCAAGACTTCTCAGGTGGCTTAAGATTTGCTGGTGCCTTAGTAAGAGTAAAGACCTACTTCCTTCTTATTTAAATAAGACTATTTCAGAAGTAGAATATACTTTCAGAAGCTGTTTATTAGAAGGTAACAACATAAAACAACTAACTAACTGAAATGTCTAAATATTCAGTTTCACAACCAATATAGGAGGCTTTGCCAGACTAGATCTGCTTTAAGTCCTCTGCTGCCCACATGCAATAGTAAAATGTGAAGTGGAGCTTAAGAGGTGAATGTATAACTGAGTTCAGGAATATCTTGCTATCTAAATTAGTTCCAGGATATTTTTTCAAGTATGCAATTTGTGTGAAAAGACAACCCAATGATTTTCAGCATCCCTAACCCTATTCTAAACTTGGAAATAAATATCTCTCATTTCTATTTTTCTATTATAAAGCTTTGGAGGGCCAATTAAGTATTAACTATTTGGCTTCTCACATTTGACTTTGAAAAGATTTGATCAAACAATTTAAAAAATGAGCTGAGGATTTAAAAAGAAAGATACACGTCTCTAGGTATGCTGGTTCATGGGAGCTCCCCAAATGTAATCTGAAACTGGTCCCCTATGCAATGGGCAGAGACACTGAAGAGAGAGGCAGAGCACTCCAGACTGACGGCTGCTAATTTTAAAAAGCAAGGGAATTTACTTATGAGGCCTATGTTAGGCAGCTGCAAGATGAATAGATTTCCATACCTGCCCACCAGAATCTTAAAAATTAAGATTAACTGGGTTCAGTCACATACCCAGGAGGCCTTAACCAGGTTCAATCACATACCTAGGCCCAGACAGTCTCAACATCACACTTCCATCTCAAAGCTGTCTCCTTGGAGCAGCTTCTGCGATTGGGGAAGGCAAGTGGAACACACATTCCAGGGACAGGGGAAGGAGTGGGGAGCCTCCAATGGCCCAGTCCAGCTTGCAGGTCAACTGGCAGTCACATGTTTTGATGACCTCTTCTAAGGAGGTATAACTCTCACAGTCTGCAGTCAATGCCTATATCCCCTGAATACTATGCTAAGGTCAAACATAATAACTCTGGGAGCTAAATTGAGATGAAAGACAAAATCTAAATACAACCCAAGGTATTGCCCCAATAATTTTAGTACAAAAATACTTTACTGTACAGTGATATGAAAAGAAACAGGGGAAAAATTATATTTAGAAACGATCACTCTGTTCAGGCTGAGACAACAAAATGCCACAGACTAGGTAGTTTAAACAACAGGAATTAACTTTCTCGTAGTTCTAGAGGCAAGAAGTCCAAGATCAGGGTGCTAGCATGGTCAGTTTCTGGTGAGAGTATTCTTCCCATCTTGGGGGTGGCTGCCATCTCACTGTGTTCTCACATGAATTCTTTTTTGGGCACTCAGGGAGAGTGAAACAGAAAGACAGAGAAGAGCAGGGAACACTCTCATATTTCTTCTTTTAAGGACACTAATCTTATCAGATCAGGAACCCACCCTTGTGACCTCATTTAACCTCACTGCCTTAAAGGCCCCAATTCTAGATATAGCCAAACTGGTGGTTAGAGCTTCAACGTATAAATTTGTGGGGCACACAAACATTCAGTCCATAACAAGAACTACATGATTTGTATTACAGGGAGCGTATGTACCTGCTGGGGAAAAGGTAAAAGTAGATGATCGTCTTCAATCATTGAACTTGTCGCTTTAAACAGCCTGCAATACCTAACTATTTATGCTGCATCTAGTCAAACTACCCCAATCTTAGCAAATAATATTCTTTATATAGCAAATTCTCATTTCAGGCTACACTGAAGATAAAGTAAGTGCAACTCACTTTATATAAATGTTAGGAAATTTCCAAATAACCTCCCATTTTAATCTAGTCTGACTTAGAGTCAGCTCATATCAATATATACTTTTATAAGATGTTTGGACCACTGATTTTTTCCCAAACATTGTGAAATGAATAACTGAGTCACTAAATTAACCCAAAATAATTTAAAATGTAAATGTAAAATTGTCTAAGAAGGAAAATGACCGAAAGTGTAAATTACTGGAAATTGCACCATGGTCTTTGTTTATTACTTTGCATAAATAAATTAAGATGGCCATAACATTTTATATCAAACAGAATGCTCTCACCTACAGCCCTGAAAGACAGTGTATGAGAACCTTATTAAGACTGATCACTTCAGGTGCAGAATCAAGATGGCGGTGTGGCAAGATGCAGAGTTCGCGTCTCCCCACAACTAGGGTGCCTGCAGGATGCTGGTGGGAGACCTTGACACCCAAGGTGACGGGAGGAACCCTCAAGCAAACTGGTAGGGTGTGGGGGGATTAAGGGGGGAGGAGAAGTGGAGGTCAGATAGGACCAGCACCCCTGAGGGGTGGCTGAGAGGGGGGAGTGTTTCCCACGCCTGGAGGGACCCTTGGGGGCTCAGATCAGAGGGGAGCAGGCTCAGTGCATCCCCTGCCCAATCAGCTGGAGAAGTCTGCACAGCTCTCAGGCTCAGTTCTATAGCCTCAGAGGCCCCCTCTGGGCCACGTGGGTCCTGGGGGCATAGGAGGGAAGCTGGAAGAGAGCAGGAGAGGCAGGCAGGAGGGGCCCTCCAGGACTGGAGCAGTGGGAGAGGAATGGAGGGCTTGGCCCTGCCCACTCGAGCCTCAGAAGCCTACTGAGCTCCCAGGCCAGGTCCCCTGCCCTGTAAAGCCCCCTCCAGGCCACATGGGTCCTGGGGACATAGGAGGGAGGTGGGGGGAGAGCAGGAGAGGCAGGCAGGAGGGGCCCTCCAGGACTGGACGAGAGGCAGAGAAGCTGAGGACGTGTGCCCTGCCCACTCGAGCCCAGGAAGTTGCTGGGCTCCCAGGTGGGGGCCCCACCCTCTGAGACCACAGGCGGGAGGCACATCTAGGCCCCTTCTGTTCAATAGAGCCTAAGGCCCACACTCCACACCCGCCAAGGGCCTTTTTCATCCCTGGGGGTCCTAAGCATAGGACCTGCCCACCACCTAAACCCTGCCCCTGCTTAGGCCCCACCTCCACAGCCAAGGCCTTTTCCACCTTTTTTTTTCTTCTCCTCTCTTTTACTATTGTGGTTCTGTTTTACCTTCTGGTTGTTGTTTCGTCTATATTTTTATTTTAATATTCTTTCTAACATACCTGTTAGTTTCCTAGTCTAATTTTATTTTTTTACTTTGTTATTGTTCTCCCCTCGTTTTTTTTTGCCACTCCGCGCAGCTTGCAGAATCTTCATTCATGAGCCTGGGGTCGGTCCGAAGCTCCTGCACTGGGAGGTCCAAGTCTGAATCACTGGACTAACAGAGAACCTCAGACCCCAGGGAATATTCATCTGAGTGAGGTCTCCTGGAGGTCCTCATCTCAGCACCAAGACCCAGCTCTACCCAACAGCCTACAAACTCCAGTGTTGGAAGCCTCAGGCCAAACAACCTGAGGAAACACAATCCCACTCATCAGAAAAAAAATAAGATGGCAAAAAAAAAGTCACAGATGAAGGAGCAAGGTAAAAAACTATAAAACCAAATAAATGAAGAGGAAATAGGCAATATACCTAAAAAAGAATTCACAGAAATGGTGGTAAAGATGATCCAGAATCTCAGAAATAGAATGGAGGCATGGATTGAGAAAATACAAGAAATAATAAAGATCTAGAAGAACTAAAGAACAAACAAACAGAGATGAACAACACAATAAGTGAAATGAAAAATCCACTACAAGGCATCAATAACAGAATAACTTAGGCAAAAGAATGAATAAGTGAGCTGGAAGACACAATGGTGGAAATAACTGCTGAGGAGAAGAATAAGGAGAAAAGAACAAAAAGAATTAAAGACAATCTCAGAGACCTCTGGGACAACACTAAACACAACAACATTCAAATTATAGGGGTTCCAGAAGAGGAAGAGAAAAAGAAAGGGTCTGAGAAAATAGTTGAAGAGATTATAGAGGAAAACTTCCTTAACATGGGAAAGAAAATAGTCACCCAAGTCCAGGAATCACAGGGAGTCCCATACAGAATACACCCGAGGAGAAACACTCCAAGACACATATTAATCAAACTAACAAAAATTAAATTCAAAGAAAAAATGTTAAAAGCAGCAAGGGAAAAACAACAAATAACATACAAAGGAAACTCCTCAGCTGACTTTTCAGCAGAAACTCTGCAGGCCAGAAGGGAGTGGAAGGATATACTTAAAGTGATGAAAGAGAAAAACCTACAACCAAGATACTCTAGCCAGCAAGGATCTCATTCAGATTTGATGGAGAAATCAAAAGCTTTTCAGACAAGCAAAATGCTAAGAGAATTCAGCAGCATCAAACCAGCTTAACAACAAATGCTAAAGAAACCTTTAGGCAGGAAACACAAGAGAAGAAAAAGGACTCACAAAAACAACCCAAAACAATTAAGGAAATGGTAATAGGAACATACATATTGATAATAACCTTGAATGTAAATGGATTAAATGCCCCAACCAAAAGACACAGACTGGCAGAATGGATACAAAAATAAGACCCATATATATGCTGTCTACAAGAGACCCACTTCAGACCTAGGGACACATACAGACTGAAAGTGAAGGGGTGGAAAAGATATTCCATGCAAATGGAAATCAAAAGAAAGCTGGAGTAGCAATACTCGTATCAGACAAAATAGACTTTAAAATAAAGACTGTTAAAAGAGACAAGGAAGCACACTACATAATGATCAAGGGATCAATCCAAGAAGAAGATATAAACAATTATAAATGTTTATGCACCCACATAGGAGCACCTCAATACATAAAGCAAATGCTAACAACAATGAAAGGGGAAATCAACACTAACACAATAATAGTAGGGGACTTTCACACCTCACTTACACCAATGGACAGATCAACCAAAAAGAAAATAAATAAGGAAACACAAGCTTTAAATGACACAATAGACCAGATAGATTTAATGGATAATTATAGATCATTCCATCCAAAAGGGGTAGAATACACTTTCTTTTCAAGTGCACACAGAACATTCTCCAGGACAGATCACATCTTGGATCACAAATCAAGCCTCAGAAAATTTAAGAAAATTGAAATCGTATCAAGCATCTTTTCTGACCACAACACTATGAGATTGGAAAACAATTACAGGAAAAACACTGTGAAAAACACAAATAGATGGAGGCTAAACAGTGTGCTACTAAATAACTAAGAGATCACTGAAGAAATCAAAGAATAAATAAAAACATACATAGAAACAAATGACAATGAAAACACGACGACCCAAACCTACGGGACGCTGCAAAAGCAGCTCTATGAGGGAAGTTTATAGCAATTCAATCTCACCTCAAGAAGCAAGAAAAACCTCAAATAAACAATCTAACCCTATACCTAAAGCAATGAGGGAAAGAAAAACAAAGAAAACCCAAAGTCAGTAGAAGGAAAAAAAAATCATAACGATTAGAGCAGACGTAAATGAAACAGAAATGAAGAAAACAATTGCAAAGATCAATAAACCTAAAAGCCGGCTCTTTGAGAAGATAAACAAAATTAATAAACCCTTAGCCAGACTCATCAAGAAAAAAAGGGAGAGGATGCAAATCAGTAAAATTAGAAATGAAAAAGGAGAGATCACAACTGATACCACAGAAATACAAAGGATTATATGAGACTACTACAAACAACTATATGCCAATAAAATGGACAACCACGAAGAAATGGACAAATTCTTGGAAAGGTACAATTTTCCAAGACAGAGCCAGGAAGAATTAGAAAATATAAACAGACCTATCACAAGTAAAGAAATTGAAACTGTAATTAAAAATCGTCCAACAAACAAAAAGTCCAGGACCAGATGGCTTCACAAGCGAATTCTATCAAACATTTAGAGAAGAGCTAACACCATCCTTCTCAAACTCTTCCAAAAAATTGAACAGGAAAGAACACTCCCAAATTTGTTCTGTGAAGCCACCATCACCCTGATACCAAAACCAGAAAAAGGTATCACAACAAAAGAAAATTATAGAGCAATATCACTGAAGAACACAGATGTAAAAATCCTGAACAAAATACTAGCAAACAGACTCCAACAACATATTAAAAGGATCATACACCATGATCAAGTGGGATTTATCCCAGGGATACAAGGATTCTTCAATATATGCAAATCAATCAATGTGATCCACCATATTAACAAATTAAGGAATAAAAACCGTATGATCATCTCAATAGATACAGAAAAAGCTTTTGACAAAATTCAGCACCAATTTATGATAAAAACTCTCCAGAAACTGGGCACAGCGGGAACCCACCTCAACATAATAAAGGCCAAGTATGACAAACCCACAGCAAACATCATACTCAATGGTGAAAAACTGAAATCATTTCCACTAAGATCAGGAACAAGATAAGGATGTCCACTCTCACCACTATTATTTAACATAGTTTTGGAAATCCTAGCCATGGCAATCAGAGAAGAACAAGAAATAAAAAGAATACAAATTGGAAAAGAAGAAGTAAAACTGTCACTGTTGGCAGGTGACATGACACCATACATAGAATATCCTAAACATGCCAGCAGAAAACTCCTAGAACTAATCAACAAATTTGATAAGGTTGCAGGACACAAAATTAATGCACAGAAATCTCTGGCATTCCTATATACTAACAACGAAAAATCAGAAAGACAAATTAAGGAAACACTCCCATTTACCACTGCAACAAAAAAAATAAAATACCGGGCTTCCCTGGTGGCACAGTGGTTGAGTGTCTGCCTGCCAA
>NW_020174273.1:261275-309674 GCF_003031525.2 Neophocaena asiaeorientalis asiaeorientalis
AAAAAAAAAAAAAAAAAGAATAAAATACCTAGCAGTAAACCTACCTCAGGAGGCAAAAACTTGTACTCTGAAAACTATAAAACACTGATGAAACAAAGATGACATAAACAGATGGAGAAATATACCATGCTCTTGGATTGGAAGAATCAATATTTTGAAAATGACTACTACCCAAAGCAATCTACAGATTCAATGCAATCCCTATCAAATTACCAATGGCATTCTTCACAGAATTAGAACAAAAAATTTTACAATTCATATGGAAACACAAAAGATCCCAAATAGACAAAGCAATCTTGAGAAAGAAAAATAGAGCTGGAGGAATCAGGCTCCCCAACTTCAAACTATACTACAGAGCTACAGTAATCAAGACAGTATGCTACTGGCACAAAAAGAGAAATATAGATCAATGGTACAGGATAGAAAGCCCAGAGATAAACGCATACTCATATGGCCACTAATTTACAACAAAAGAGGCAAGAATATACAATGGAGAAAAGACGGCCTCTTCAATGAGTGGTGCTGGGAAAACTGGACAGCTACATGTAAAAGAATGAAATTAGAATACTTCCTAACAGCATACACAAAAATAAACTCAAAATGGATTAAAGACCTAAATGTTAAGACCAGACACTATAAAACTCTTAGAGGAAAACATAGGAAAAACACTCTGACATAAACCACAGCAAGATCTTTCTTGACCCACCTCCTAGAGTAATGAAAATAAAAACAAAAATAAACAAATGGGACCTAATGAAACTTAAAAGCTTTTGCACAGCAAAGGAAACCATAAACAAGATGAAAAGAAAACCCTCAGAATGGGAGAAAATATTTGCAAATGAAACAACAGACAAAGGATTAATGTCCAAAATATACAAGAAGCTCATGGAGCTCAATATCAAAATAACAAACAATCCAATTAAAAAATGGGCAGAAGACCTAAATATACATTTCACCAAAGAAGACATACAGATGGCGAAGAAGCACATGAAAGGATGCTCAACATCACTAATTATTAGAGAAATGCAAATCAAAACTACAATGAGGTATCACCTCACACCAGTCACAGTGGCCATCTTCAAAAAAGCTACAAACCATAAATGCTGGAAGGGGTGTAGTGAAAAGGGAAACCTAGTTCACTGTTGGTAGGAATGTAAATTGATACGACCACTATGGAGAACAGTATGGAGGTTCCTTAAGAAACTAAAAATAGAACTACTATACCATACAACCCAGCAATCCCACGACTGGGCATATACCCTGAGAAAACCATAATTCAAAAATAGACATGTAGCACAATATTCATTGCAGCACTATTTACAATAGCCAGGACATGGAAGCAACCTAAGTGTCCATCGACAGATGAATGGATAAAGAAGATGTGGCACATATATACAATGGAATATTAGCCATAAAAAGAAACGAAATTGAGTTATTTCTGCTGAGGTGGATGGACCTAGAGTCTGTCACACAGAGTGAAGTAAATCATAAAGAGAAAAGCAAATACTGTATGCTAACACATATATGTGGAATCTAAAAAAAAAAATGGTACTGATGAACCTAGTGGCAGGGCAGGAATAAAGATGTAGACATAGAGAATGGATTTGAGGACATGGGGAGGAGGGGAAAGCTGGGGTGAAGTGAGAGTAGCATCGACACATATACACTACCAAATATAAAATAGCTAGTGGGAAGCAGCAGCATAGCACAGGGAGTTCAGCTCGGTGCTTTGCAACAACCTAGAGGGGTGGGTTAGGGAGGGTGGGAGGGAGGCTCAAGAGGGAGGGGATATGGGGATGTATGTGTGCATGTGGCTGATTCACTCTGTTGTGTGACAGAGGCTAGTGCGGTATTGTGCAATTATACTCCAATAACAATCTATTAAAAAAAATCAGCTGACACACACACACACACACACACACACAAATGAGTGATCACTTCAAGATAGTACACATAGATGCTCTCTACTGGTGATATAATAATGGAGATCTCAAACTGGAATTCAATAACATTTTTTGAGATCTTCAAATTAACTGTAAACTCTTTAAAATAAACATATGATGCATTATATATATAAACATGTACGTATATAATATATATGTCATATATATTGATGAGAGTATTAATAAATATGAGTGTACACTCTATAAATGGGATGAATGTGGATGTTACAGTAAGATGTGCAGTGTTTGAATATAGGTACTTTCCCTCTCTATATATGAGGTAAAAAAGAGGATAACCATAGTAGCTACTTCATAAAACTATTGTGATAAATAAATGGGATAATACATTTAAAATAATAAGAACAATGCTTAGCCTATAGGAGATCCTAGATCAATGTTATACATCACGATCATCATTCCCGCCACCACATCCATCATCATCATCACCATCTTCACCACCAAGTACAACAGGTGATTTCCGTCTCTATATTTGCCTTTGGATACCAAGTAGTCCCACTGGACATATCAGAGCCTGATAAGAAAAGAACAAAGGCAAACTTAATAGGCAAATAACCCTTTCCTGGCATGTGGAGGCCAAATGGTATCATGCTCCATTGCACTGATTTCACAGTGATTCAAAGAGAAGACTGTTAGGACAATGTTGAGTCATCTCTCGGCACATGGTAGTACTGACGAGTCATTCCCATTCTCCCATTATCGGGTTAGAAACAGTAAGAATAGAAATTTATTTCTAGCCTTTGGTCTATGTGTATTTCTACATTATTAACATTAAAACAGTAACATTTAACCCTGAAATCAATGAGAAATGTTTCACTTTAAAGGGTGAACTATCTACCACATAAGTATAGGAAATATTTCAACAATAGAAGGAAGATCACTTGTCTGTCTGTCCTCAAAACTGACAGGTTGATAAAAGCATTGGACTGTCAATGGATCTTAAATTCTCTAAGCCATAAATTTTTTCTGGCAAAGTGAATGAGTTTATCTTAGAAGCCTCATGAGGCTCTAACAGTTGGTGATTCAATACATTACACAGAAATTATATCATCTTAATGTGAGCCATAAATATACGTACTGCTTTTTGATCAATGTGGATATCAACAATGTTTAGTGAAATGAACATCAAAATAAAAATTAGAAAGAACAAAACTGTGCAAGCAGTAAGGGCAATCTCAAAGACATATCAGTCTACAATTTAAGGAGCTTACTATCATGGACTTAGGTAAACTGTGTTTTTTTTCTAATTCCATAATAATAAAAGATGACATACCTAAGCTACTGTGATTCTGAATCCTATCCATGACCAGAAAAGCTACACATAAGCGTATGTAATGTATATCCATCTCCCTTAAGAGACTTCAGATACTAGGCTAATTAAAGTAAACATTATTCTATTCTTACTTTATAAATGCTTAATGTACTATTGAATCTTAATAAATATTTAATAATATTAGGAGTGACAAACAGAGTGACAAAGTCATTTTCCCTTTATAGATACAGTGTTTTAACTGAAGTAAAGGAACTTTATAAAGTCCAAATGTTCTATAACTAGAGTATTCAGAACCCATAATTGTTAGGAGACCTCCATAGCGGTATCTATATTAGCATTTAAATGGAGCAATATTTTTTGAAACCAGTACCTCTGTTGAAATAATATCGTAGATTAACAGAAAACAATCTGTTGAGCTATGATGTGACATTTTTCAATAAAATACATAAACTGCTTCAAAAAATTGCCCAGAATAGATTTAATCCATTTCTGTTATTTAATTTTAGTTCCAACTAAACTTTCTATTTCTCACTCCAGGAAAATTCCTTCAAAGCTATTCTTGGTTAGAACTAATAAAACTGACATGTATATGTGCTTCTATGTAAGACTGCATATATATGTAGCTATAAAAAAAATCTGTGCAGTCTTTAAAGTTTGTATTATGAGGAAGAAGAACTGAAGACAAAATTAGATTTGCTTTTGACAGTGAGTTTCAAGCTTTCTATGGAAAAATAAAATGATTTTTTCTTTGTTTTTGTTTTGTATTTTTTTTTGAATGAATTTTATCCAAAACACCCCCTTCTTTTAAAATCTCTTCCCTAGCTCTTCTAGTTAGCTGGGATTACATAAAGTGAATTTGAGGTATAAGTCATGGTTTGGGTTGCTTTTTGCATACCATGTGTACTGTGAAGTAGAAAAAGTTCCTTCATGGACCGAGCAAGGAAAGGAGAAGGAACACGTGTGTGAAAAAGAAAATGTGTCATCTTCCTTGGTCCCGCACCCTTGTATCTTCTTAATGGACTCTCCTCCTTTTCCCAATGTATGTTTTGATTTCTTGAAACTTAAGGTTTTTGAATGACAAATTTTATAATACAAAAATTTCTAGAGACTAAATAAATATGTAGGAAAATGGATAAGGCTAATTATTGAATTTCTTTCTTTCAACTAAAACTATAAACTCTCCTAAGTAGAAAGTATATAAATATCTTGAGATATTTTTTTGAAGAAGTATAGTAATTTCAAGAACATACTATCCAAATGGTGGGTTAAGACAATTGATTTGTCTCATGCTATTACCAGAGTTTATAAATATTTGTTCACACTGAGATTTATTCAGAATTGGTTGAGGTTGCCGGATGGACATTAGATGAAAAATTTAAGCTATGCTCAGATGGACTGAATATAAATAAAGAAGTAGGTTTAATTTTCAGATTATCTTTGATATCACTTAGCTATCTAAATATCATTTAGAAGTTTGTTATTTTTTTAATTCAATGTTTTGGAAAATGCAAAAGTGTTTCAATTCAAAGCACTGTAGAGAATTTTAGCACGGGATTAAGATCTGCTGTGATTCTATGTTCAGAATATCAGGACAAAGCATAATTTCAACATTGCATTCTCCAAGATATAACCTCCAATCAGGTATAAAAATGACTTCTTGTTGTCACTGCTGTTTTTAAAGCACTTAATCCTGATGCTTACTCCCTACTTCAAAGATGGGACACCTGCTCAATTCAGAAAAGCCTGTGCTAGACAATGCATATGACTGAATGACATCAAGTAATGACCCCGATCTGTTTTCTAGGGATAAATTATTGTTGGTTCAGTAGATTACACTCATTCATTTTTACCCTTCAACACAGAAGAGCATGTATTTTATAGGGCATCACAGTTACTTAAATGCCTTAGGAAATGTCTCTATACATAACCACGTGATCAATACGAACAAACTTAAAAATAATGATTTCATCTCTTTTTGTTGTTGTTAGTATTGTGCCTATATCTTTGCACATGTTAAAGTGATGAAACAAGAAGTCGTTAGACTGAGGTGGCACTAATGCCTTGGTGGCCTATATAAGCAAATCAAAACCTACGCCAGAGTCAATTCCATAAAGGCATTCATATCTCAGAAAAAAAAATTTAAGAACCACCAATCACAAACAGCAAACTAGGCTTTCCCAAATAAGGCAATGACTTAAGCTACAGCCAATCAACATCCTTGCTGTGCTTCTGGGTCTGCCCTGCCCTATGAAAGCATTTCCCCTAACTCCAGTCGGCAGAGCACTGCTAGTCACTTTTGATTTGGCCACTGCAGGATTAAAATCTATCTAATCAAGTAAACTCTTGAAAATTCTAATCTAGCTCAGTTTATCTTTTAACATAAAGAAAGATTATAAGAGAGGAAATGGTTTGGACCAAATTGTAGATACGCTTTTAACAGCCAATGCATTCAACACTGGGTGAAAAACACACATGTGGAGTAGAAAAAGCATATTTATCTGACCCAAAAGACTAAACTAACATTTTATCAGATATAATTCTAGATCATTTGAACATTGGCTAATAGCATTCAGGTAAGAAACCTGTCTAACCAAGTTCTGCTATTTTCTAGATAAGGGCAGGTAAATTCCAAATTCTAAAATCCCCTTTGCCACTGTAGTCAGAGAAGATACTGATGATGTTACACAAAAAGCATCCTGTTTTTTTTCTTGTTACTGTCTAAGGCAGGATTAAGAACCTAAGTTTAGGTTTAAGCCCCAGTTTAGATTCAATCATGAATTTATTACTCCAGCAATAAAGAGTTAACATTAAAGATATTACTCTCATTTCGATGAAGAAAGCATAGTATAGATGGAACAATATGTTGATTTCAGATTAAAAAAAGAGCAGAACTGTAGAGTCCTGGGTGAAGAAACATAAGTGATTCTGGTGTGGCAGATAGAATTTTATTTTCCTCAAACCAATTCATTTTTCCACTCATCACACAAGAAGAATATATTACCAGTTACCTCTTGCTGCTAAGTGTAACTTTGTTCTGGACACAGGAATATGACATTTTAAGCCTGGTTTTTGAAATGTCCTCTATTCTCTTGCATAATTATTGGCCTCAGTACTCAGGGGTGAATTCAAAGAGTTACAATAGACAAAGCCATACAGTGGAAGGGGTCTGGATACTTGTATCATCATACAGATTCTGTGGATTTCAAGAATCAGATGAGCCGAAACTCTGCATGCCTTTCATTCTTTCTGGAGATTCTGGATTTGATCTGTGGAGACTGAATGATGAAATTCTGTGTTGTCACTCTTAGAGCAAAAGTGAGGGCATTCTATGTATAAAAAGAAAGATGAAATGTAACATTTGGAAAAAGGGATGGAGGAGACGCCTCAGAGAGTCACTTGACCTTCATTAAACTATGAAATTAGAAACTGTTTTAAGACACTGAGATTTGGGGGTTTTTTATTAGAGAAATTATGAATTGTCCCTCTTAACACACACAAAAATACTGATGGCAGTATTTTAAAAATGGTGTTTACGCACATATGGACACCTTATCTTTGATAAAGGAGGCAGGAATGTACAGTGGAGAAAGGACAGCCTCTTCAATAAATGGTGCTGGGAAAACTGGACAGGTACATGTAAAAGTATGAGATTAGATCACTCCCTAACACCATACACAAAAATAAGCTCAAAATGGATTAAAGACCTAAATATAAGGCCAGAAACTATCAAACTCTTAGAAGAAAACATAGGAAGAACACTCTATGACATAAATCACAGCAAGATCCTTTCTGACCCACCTCCTAGAGTAATGGAAATAAAAACAAAAATAAACAAATGGGACCTAATGAAACTTCAAAGCTTTTGCACAGCAAAGGAAACCATAACCAAGACCAAAAGACAACCCTCAGAATGGGAGAAAACATTTGCAAATGAAGCAACTGACAAAGGATTAATCTCCAAAATTTACAAGCAGCTCATGCAGCTCAATAACAAAAAAACAAACAACCCCATCCAAAAATGGGCAGAAGACCTAAATAGACATTTCTCCAAAGAAGATATACAGAATGCCAACAAACACATGAAAGAATGCTCAACATCATTAATCATTAGAGAAATGCAAATCAAAACTACAATGAGATATCATCTCACACCAGTCAGAATGGCCATCATCAAAAAATCTAGAAACAATAAATGCTGGAGAGGGTGTGGAGAAAAGGGGACACTCTTGCACTGCTGGTGGGAATGTGAATTGGTTCAGCCACTATGGAGAACAGTATGGAGGTTCCTTAAAAAACTACAAATAGAATTACCATATGACCCAGCAATCCCACTACTGGGCATATACCCTGAGAAAACCAAAATTCAAAAAGAGTCATGTACCAAAATGTTCATTGCAGCTCTATTTACAATAGCCCGGAGATGGAAACAACCTAAGCGCCCATCATCGGATGAATGGATAAAGAAGATGTGGCACATATACACAATGGAATATTACTCAGCCTTAAAAAGAAATGAAATTGAGCTATTTGTAATGAGATGGATAGACCTAGAGTCTGTCATACAGAGTGAAGTAAGTCAGAAAGAAAAAGACAAATACCGTATGCTAACACATATATATGGAATTTAAGGGAAAAAAATGTCATGAAGAACCTAGGGGTAAGATAGGAATAAAGACGCAGACCTACTGGAGAACGGACTTGAGGATATGGGGAGGGGGAAGGGTGAGTTTTGACAGGGCGAGAGAGAGTCATGGACATATACACACTAACAAACGTAGTAAGGTAGATAGCTGGGGGGAAGCAGCCGCAAGGCACAGGGATATTAGCTCGGTGCTTTGTGACAGCCTGGAAGGGTGGGATGGGGAGAGTGGGAGGGAGGGAGACGCAAGAGGGAAGACATATGGGAACATATGTATATGTATAGCTGATTCACTTTGTTATAAAGCAGAAACTAACACACCATTGTAAAGCAATTATACCCCAATAAAGATGTTTAAAAAAAAAAAAAAAAAAAAAATAAAATGGCAATATGTTCAAATTGATTTTAAAAGGTTTCTGATTTGTGGATTAGCCACATCTAATAAACTGTTGTTTATTAGGGGAAAAAAATGGTTTCTTTCTAACCTAAATAATCCACTTATATTAGTCTTGAGCTTCTTGGATGAGATGTGCTAAAACAAATATTATCTCCCATGCTAATGGAGCAGCGAAAGTGAAATGCTCCATACTCCAATCTATCAAAATACAAGTATTTCACTCAAGGTCTTTAGCTCATTTATTTTCATCCTCAAGAAACATATTGATTCACATTATCTAGTAGAAGATATAAAAGGCTGGCATGCCGGAGATGGAAACAACCTAAGTGTCCATCATTGGATGAATGGATAAAGAAGATGTGGCACATATATACAATGGAATATTACTCAGCCTTAAAAAGAAATGAAATTGAGCTATTTGTAATGAGATGGATAGACCTAGAGTCTGTCATACAGAGTGAAGTAAGTCAGAAAGAAAAAGACAAATACCGTATGCTAACACATATATATGG
Source organism: Neophocaena asiaeorientalis asiaeorientalis (assembly GCF_003031525.2). Lineage (NCBI taxonomy): Eukaryota > Metazoa > Chordata > Mammalia > Artiodactyla > Phocoenidae > Neophocaena > Neophocaena asiaeorientalis. Next base: position 270,058 of record NW_020174273.1, read on the forward strand.
AATTTAAGGGAAAAAAATGTCATGAAGAACCTAGGGGTAAGACAGGAATAAAGACGCAGACCTACTGGAGAACGGACTTGAGGATATGGGGAGGGGGAAGGGTGAGTTTTGACAGGGCGAGAGAGAGTCATGGACATATACACACTAACAAACGTAGTAAGGTAGATAGCTGGGACGAAGCAGCCGCAAGGCACAGGGATATTAGCTCGGTGCTTTGTGACAGCCTGGAAGGGTGGGATGGGGAGAGTGGGAGGGAGGGAGACGCAAGAGGGAAGACATATGGGAACATATGTATATGTATAGCTGATTCACTTTGTTATAAAGCAGAAACTAACACACCATTGTAAAGCAATTATACCCCAATAAAGATGTTTAAAAAAAAAAAAAATGGTGTTTAGAGCAAAATAACCCTTTTGAAAAATATGACTAAAAAACATATAATTATTGTAAACTTTGAATATTTAGAGACTTAGAATTCTCTGTGCATAGTAATATGGATACTAATTAAAGGGTATGGTCAGCCAAGAACATGATAATGTGGACATGAATGGTGTGAATTAGGCACAAAAGGATCAGTAATAGAAGAGAAATTCAAAACAAAAGAGAACAGAGTTAGTGCAGGGTTTTAAAATGTCATAGTTAGGAGGAAATTAAAAATTAGTATTTGAACCCCCATAGCCTATCATTTAGATTTTTCTGCATATGGGATTGATTTACTAATAAAATATTCATCTAGGTCCTACCATCTTAGATTAAATTTTTTTGTCTTAATTTATAGAAAATTTATATCCATTGTATTTCATTGTATGACTCCCATTGATTTCTCCCTTAACATTTTCATTAACCTCCTTATTAAGAAGCATTCCTAATATTATTAATTGTTATTTGGTAGACCACATCTGACATGTACAGTAGGGATAATATTGACAAATTGGGCAAACAAGTTGAAAACAACACTGTGCCTGGTCTAACCTAAGAAAGATTGCTGTTCACTGTGCATTACACTCTAGGAAGTTTAAAGATTATTAAGGGAAATAATATGTCTTTAGTGTAGAATCATTATCATAATTCCATCTGTTATCATTATTTTAAAAAGTGTTATGGGAATAACGCTTGATCAGGTACTCTTTAGAATTAAGTATATCCCAGATATAAATCATTTTCTTATAGGTACATTTCTCAATTACCTGCTTTGTATTGTTTCTTTCAGTGAAACACCAAAAATGTCTTAGCAATCTTAAAATGAATAGTTTGTTCCTATATAATATACTCATCAACAGGAAGTAAAATACAGATGCAAATAAAATCTTATACTCCTTCTACTCTTTTTTTCTAGCAGCATCAGTGGTTCTGATAATGATCCGCTCTATTTTTCTTCATGATAATAACAATCTTTGACATTGTCTCATCCACAAACTCACATTATTATCCAGGCTGCATGCTGTAAATATGTTATCAAGCCTTCCTTTGGAGCATCTGGAACACCCTGGTTTTATTGTCTAAGGAAATACACAAAAGCAGAACATACAAAGCTACACACAATATTGGAACTGAGGTCAGTATCACTGGGCTAATATGTCAGTGGAAAGTGGGAAGCTAATTTAGGGTTCTGTTCCTTCCATCTCTATAGACAAGCCATTCCTTAGAGCTGTGAATCTTTGCTTTGTTTCCATATGTTTGTGGTGGGAATAGAGTAGGGGTAGTTCATTGTAATTATCTCTAGAGGACAAGGAAAACAGAAAATTAAGCTAAACATTAAAGTAATTAGGGACAAAATCATTGCTTTCAATTCTGAGATCATTCTTTCTATGTAATTTGAACAGTTTATAGACAAAATTGCCTAACTGAAAATGCAGCTTTGGATATTCTGATTCCTCATTTGATTCACAGTGACCAAATTTTCATTGTTTGGAGCCAGGGAATTCGTGTCCACCACAATTTGTGAGGTGTAAAACTGAGGCATGCTTTTAATTTGCATTCTTATATTTGCTCAAGCAATGCAACATCCTCCAAAGATGTTATTATTCATTCCTTATCATTCTGTCTTTTATGCATGGGAGTCAAATGCTCAATGGAGGAAAAACTTCCATGAAGTCAAAGTCTTTACCAATTATTTCATTATCATTTTGGTTTTAATAATGGTTTTACTGGAAGACAATTCTGGACTTCTCAAGAAACAGAATTTTTAAAAATTTTAAACTTGGAATATAATAGCATAATTTTATTGCAAGATTTGTTTTTTCAACTGGCCTAAGGGTTAGAGGAAAATAGATAAATGAGTTTCTGACTGTTGGTGATTTAATGTACCATCTGTTTGAAGGAAAAATATTCACAGTATTTTAAAGCCTTCTTTGAAAATTCTATTTAATGCTAGTACACAAATATCTGTCTATCTAATTCACAGAAAGTAACTTCTATGAGGGTAGGAACAGGGTTTTTGTGGCTCACTGTCAATTTCCAATAAGGAAATTAATGGCACAAAATAGACTCCTGATAAATAAATGCTATTTAAATTTTAACTAGTTGGATGGACAAAATGAAAGAGCAATGGGCTCAGATTTTTATAAATTCAGAACCTTTCACAAACTTGTCATATAAAACAGACCTTCTTCGGCCATCAATTTCCTTACTTATAAATGAGGGGTTCTACTGTTCAGTTTCTATGACAGCTTTTGCTCCAAAGAAGTTCATTCTAGCTTCATCCCAAGATTCCCACTTTCAACAACGTGTGGCTGACAAAGATATGAGTCCCCAGGCTTCATTCACAGCCGCCACCTCCCACATTGTTAGAGATAGTCTTCCTCGCCTTCTCTTGCTCTCATCCCTGTCAGTGACCTTAGTCATTTGGTATCAACATAGAGTGTTTAACAGGCTCATCTCTCCACCACAGAAGCCATAGAGGAAGCTGGACTGATGATTTTCTCTCTCCCTGGATCCTTAAGGGAGTTATTAAAATAGCACTTGTGTTGAAAAGGGAAACTTTTTTTCAAATTAGGCAGACTAAGCAAATAGAACAGAAGTGAAACAGGGTACTTTAGGGATATGAGCCAAAAACTTACGTAGGCTTCCTGAAAATAAAGTGTATTTTCTGCCTCAAGATAAGAAGCATATTCTTCCAAATAACCTGGAGTTTACTGATCCATAGTTCAGGCCCAGGTTAAATTTTTTTTCCATGGAAAGCGTTTACATAAACTACCCTTATAACAACCTAATGTCACGTTCCTTATGCCATTACACTTAAATGAACTATTTAGTTAGTAACACATAACTCATGCTAAGGTGGTTAATTTTACTACATTGTACATGATGCAAGCATGGAAATTATGTTAAAAAAAGAATATTATTTTATTCTCATTTGGTTGATAATCACACATAGGATGATACCCAAAAAAGTAAGAGTGCACACTCTCTGAAATTAAATTCTTACAATATTTAAACATTTATTTTTTTCTTTATATGCATTATAACAGCTGATTTCTAAAATCTGACAAATAAAATGAAAATTTACCATGGATGAACCCCTGTCCTAGTCTCCCTTTGCTGATGCTTCTTTAATTTCTTGATGACTTGATATTTTCGTCACAAAACATAATAGATTCATTTAGGAAAAATAGAATTATGGGGTCAAGATGATGTGCATTTCATCCAAGTTGAAAACTGAAAAACGTATCTTTCTCTGATTCTCACCTGATAATCATTAAACTGATTAAATAAACAACAACAACAAAACTTCCCTTTTAAAAACTCTTTTATTTTAAAAATTCTAATATTAAATTTAGCTCTTCAAGACCTTTCAAAATTTCTTGGACCCTCCCAAATTTTATTTGGCTTATTAGGGATATTTTGGCTTTATCCCTTTAGACTTCTCTTTTCCACTTCCTGTGTGCTTTTTTTAAAAATTTTTACTGGAGTATAGTTGATTTACAATGTTGTGTTAGTTCCTGATGTACAAGCAAAGTGAATAAGTTATACATATACATATATCCACTCTTTTTCAGATTCTTTTCCCATATAGGTCATTACAGAGTATTGAGTAGAGTTCTCTGTGCTATAAAGTAGGTTCTTATTAGTTATCCATTTTATATATAGTAGTGTGTACATGTCAACCCCAATCTCCCAATTTATCCCTCCCCCCATTTTCCCTCTGGTAACCATAAGTTTGATTTCTACGTCTGTGACTCTATTTCTGTTTTGTAAATAAGTTCACTTGTATTCTTTTTTTTTTTTTAGATTCCACATATAAGTTGAATGTAATTTGTCTTTCTCTGCCTGACTTACTTCACTCAGTATGACATCTCTAAGTCCATCCATATTGTTGCAAATGGCATTATTTCCCTTTAGACTGTTAATAACAATGTCAGGTAAGGTTGCAACTCTGCATTAGGAGACTAGAATCATAAGTTATAATCCCAACTCTACCAAATGATATTTGTCTTACTACTTGTTTTCATCTTTTCATTATAAAATTATGGGTTGCAACTACATCTCTAAGGCCTTCTTCAATCTCCAATTAACAAAAAGAAAGCAAATTACATTTTGTGGATTTTTTAAGCTTCAGATCCTTTGCTAGGACAGGGGAAACCTAGGACAAAGATGAAACAATCTTTTTTTCCCAAATGGCCTTTGGAATCAATTGGGAAGGATATAGTTGAGTGTGGACTGAACATGGGAGTAGTCAACCATCTCCAGATAACAACCAACTTCAGAGAGCAACCTTGAAGAAGAGACACACCTCACAGGAGTCGGTTTGTTTTTTTTTTTAATTTATTTTTTTTTTTGCGGTACGTGGGCCTCTCATTGTTGTGGCCTCTCCCGTTGCGGAGCATTGGCTCCGGACGCGCAGGCTCAGCGGCCATGGCTCACGGGCCCAGCCGCTTTGCGCGCGGCATGTGCGATCTTCCCGGACCGGGGCACGAACCCATGTCCCCTGCATCGGCAGGCAGACTCTCAACCGCTGCGCCCCCAGCGAAGACCCAGGAGTCGTTTTATACTCTCCTATTCTTCAATTGCTCCTCTTTTTACTGAGATGACTCTTCCTCATCCATTATACTCTAGCAATCTCTTTCCCATCTTCCCCACCACAATTACCTGAACACACTAAGCTTATTCCTGCCTCCAGGCCTTTTTATTTTCTCTTCCTTCTAACTGGCTTGCTCTTCTACTGGCTCCTTTTAAAAGGAGGTATTTACTTTTTAATCAAAGTCTTATATATATACATATCTATCTCTATATATATGCACACACACACATACACACACACCTAATTTATAACTTGAAATGTATTTAAATGATTATAATAAAGAAGACAAAGACCTGCCTTCAGAGGCAATTCACTTCAACTTTGTAAGTTTCTTCTGGTTTATATCTATGTGTAACAACAAAGAAATTTGAGTTAAGGAAATTTTCCATTTTATGAAAATCTACAAGAGAATGTATGAGAGAAATAGACAGGATCCAGCAAGAGACTTGGCTCTTACAAGTGCCAAGTGTATGTCTAGTTACTCAGAAAAATATGTGGTCACCAAGTCCAGATTGAGGACTCTTAGATACGTAACATGGAGCCTAAGAACCTTTTCACCTGGGTGATTTTAATTAGCAATAAAACCACACAAAGCACCTATTTTTTTACCTAGCCAATTAACTGAATCATTCTTTAAGTAAGTTCTAGTAAATGAAGCTATAATAATTTACCTTTTATGAAAATGGAAAAACAAACTTACAAAGTTAATATCATACCCTAAAGCTGACTCAATAATGTACTTCAATGATTGTTTTCTAAACACCAGGAAATAGACTATCCCAGGGAACTTCAAATTATTAGTCTAATTTTAAACTGTATCTACTAAAAATAATTTATAGAAAAAAATCACAAAGATCTCTCTCCTTTTCTAAAGCAACAGTACTATGTTTTGCATTATTCATTTTCCCATTTTTTGTTTTATTATTTATAGGTATTTCACAAATATATAGTGTATTTTATTAGTCTATCACTTTCCAACACAATTTTTGTCTAGCCAAGTAGACTGTAAATTCTTTGTGATTATGGAAAAGTTCAATTTTCTTTCCCCACAGAGTAACTTGCTTAGATTTTGTATCACAATAGGTATTTTTATTTATAGAAGAAAAAGAGGTCATAAAGGAAAATACACTTGGTTATTTTGAGTAGTTTACTCAAACCAAGTTTTTCATAATCACTGAAATATATTAAAACGCTAACAATTTGTACCATTAATCATTCCATTCATAATAACAGTAAAAGCACTCATTTTCCCCTAGAGAAGAACTCTTCCTTCTTCAACAGATATAAGTGAACATCTAACTGGAACTGTACTTGTAAAAGCCACACCATTCCGCTATCAGCAAATACACAATCTGATTAGTTCTGACACCAAGACCTTTCTAGTAATCTAAAATATGATGTCTCATGCAAGTTACTGTTTAACAATCACACAGAAGGTTAAGTAGCAAAAAGATGATTAGTGTTTTTGGATACCAGCAGTATATCATCAGCAGTATTTCTGACAAATAAAAGTCATTAGTTTGCCAACATTTTTAATGAAATCATGATTAATAAATGCATCTCAAAGGTCTACATCAAAGTCAAGGCATTTGGGTGATAAATGTAAACATGCAGAATTTGCTTTGCCAAAAGCTGTGTGTTTCACTTACACAGCTCCACTGATTGATATGTCCATTATTCTAATACATAATTTATCACATCAAGGGGGACAATTCATTATGTGCATAGTATAACCAGGGAGTTCTAAACACCAAAACCTTTAGGAGACTTAACAGGTTGCCTAGGTACTCAAATTATTTTTTCATTATAAAGTGGAGACTTGAAAAAAAATTAACAAAAATAGCATTTACCAAAACAAGACAAAACCTCAAATGTTATAGTTTTAATTTACTTGACAGCATTTGACACATTCTTTCCCCAGGTAACATTTCTATTGCCCTCTCTGTTTTCATTCCTTATGAGATGTCTATCTGTTGTTAAACTTAAATCACGAAGAAATGGGATGATGTCCCAATCCCTGTCAAATAAAAATTCTGTGGCTGTATTGCTTAAACTAGAAATAGCAGTATGTACCATTCTACTTCAAAGCTCATTGAATTAAATTATAGATTATGGCATTCCTCTCTCTATTTAAAACATGAGACGTGGAATAGTATATCACGTTGCGTTTCCAATCATTCATTCTTTGATGCAGTCATCTGCAAAACTCAAATCTACTGCCATATTTTGATGTAATCTAGAACTCAAAAAATGAATTTAACAGATCCTATGCATATCTTATTAGGAAAAATACATGCTTTTGTTGAAGATAAAAAACTGTGGTGATAGATGGGATATTCCTCTGAGTTTTTGATGTGTACTTGATTTTTAGAAAGCTAAGAATTTGAATATAACCTTCAGATAAACACAGAAGGCAGTATTACAGAAATGCCTTTACATTTTTACACATAAAGTGAGAACAGATGACTGAGCATACTGATTAGTTGATAGTATCAAATTTTATGCCTCCACAGCTCACAATCATTTAACTGCACTTTCTTCATTCTCATCAGCAGAATCATAAAAAAAAGCCAACATTTAAAATTGTGTGTTTTTTTTAATTAGCAGAGATGCACTTAAGGATATCCAGTTCTGAATTACAACTTTAAAACTATATTTTAAAATTAATCTATTTCAACTTGATCTACAGAAATGATGTACCCATTTCAAGGATCAAATGTTTCACATTGTTTTCTTAAGGATATTATAAAAATTAACTAATTGAAATGGAATATATTTATTTGATAAGTGTCTATTTTAAGTAAGGAAAGCTGTCAGAAATTATACCAGGAGACATAACTTTGCAGGTTTATAGCCACAAGATTATGTTTTTGATCTTTTGAGTGTCACTATAATCAAAACACCATAATCAAGAAACAGTCACAACATTAAAGACATTCTTTATCTACTCCTAAGATAGTTTTATTGATATATCCTGCTCCCCAAACTTTTTAATCGACTTTTATTCTTCCTTCAGTAAATTTAGTGGCTATTTTGGCGTAGAGAGATATAGAATCAAAGCATTTTGGAGGCTTCTAAAACTGATTTACAAATCCTATCTTCAGTTCCCAATTTTGAGTTTTAGTTTGGTAAAGTCATTGCCATTATAACTGCATTACTTTACACTCCAAATAGATCATTTAACTCACTATTTGGATAGGGATTATCAATGGGGTGAAAGAAAAGTCTAAATGTTTCAAATATTTTAGTTTATTTTATTTGCATCTATAAATATTTATTTAGCGTTTCGGTTCATAGAATTAGTATCTCTCCTGGTCTTTTGGCTCAACCACCTGTACCTTCTTTCAGGCCTGTAGCACCAGAGCACCTGCTTCTGAGAGGAGCTATTTGATCCCTCACACAGGTATTTGTCGCTGTGTCTCTAAATGATTATATAAACCATTTCAAGGTGTGAGAGAAAAGGACTTGTCTCACCTACAGCTTTGTCCATAATGTTACAAACTGAAGTCTGTGTCGCCCCCAAAATTCATATGTCGAAAATCGAATCTCACTGTGATGGTATTTGGAGGTGGGGCCTTTAGAAGATAATTAGATCATGAGGGTGCAACCCTCATGAATGGGATTAGTGTCCTTATAAGAAGAGGCCAGAGAACTAGCTTGCTTTCTGCCATGTGAAGACACAGCAGTAAGATGGTTGTTGGCAACCAGGAAGAGCTCTCACCAGACACTAAATCAGCCTGTACCTTGATCTTGGAATTCCCAGCCCACAGTACTGTGAAAAATAAATTTCTGTTGTTGATAAGCCACTCACTTTATGGTATCTTATTATAGCAGCACAAGCTAAGTCAATAATATCTGCTGAATTTTAAACAAGATACAGTCAATTTGCTATCATTAAAATTTGTCTTTAAACGTGTTCTATTCATTTATATTTATTAATATTTATTTTAATTTTTAAAAATACATTTGCCTTTTTAATCAACCGATGCTTTCAATTTGAATCAATCACACTATTTAAGTGATCAAATATTTCTGAATGGATCAAAGACGTGTATGTCATCAAAGACGGTGAAGTAGAGTGGGAAAGTGCACGGAGGCATCAGATTCCTAGGTTAAAATTTCGTCTTGCTCTCCACTGACCAGCCTTGAGTAATGACCTACTCTCTCTAAACTCCAGCGTCCCATGAAATCAGAGGTTAATTTTATAATCTCATCTCTAAGATACTTATGAAATGGCTGATGATACATTGAAGTAATGGATCTGTATCCAAAATTCAGAGGATATTTGTCTTTACTTTCTAAAAGAACTATAATACAATTTTGAAAATAAATAGAACAGATTAAAGACTAGAAATAGTTCCTTCTCTATAGTTACTGTGCTAACAATAACCAGAAAGCAAAGAGGACACTTGATAAGAGAATCTTATTGATTTTTTCCCCCAATTATGCTAGGCAGATTCTGTTTATCCACTCTCTTAAACGGATATGAATATGAATTCCCAGAGGTATTTTTAACAAGATTTCAGGGAAAGGTTTCCATCTCACTGCACTAACAGGATTTGCATGTAGTTGACAGCTGCAGCACATAAATTAAATAAAGTTTTATCGATGTGCTAAAAACATGCCATTTACACAAAATATAGCTAAGCCAATGTTTATTTTAAATGAAACAGAAAACAAGAAACATTTGCCCTGAACCAAATGTTAGTATTTGCTAGCAAAATACTTGTTTGTTTATTTGATTTCGTTTTATTTTTGAATGTGTGCTTTGCAAAAACAATAAGCAAATGAATTAAATGTGAAATTTTAGTCATTATGAAATAGTTGCTCCTATATGTCTCTAAAATAGATTACCTGAATAAATAGTTTAAAAGTTAAAGCAGGAAACTAAACAGAAAATGACAAGACCTGAGTACTAGTTCTCAGTCTGTTATTAATTAACTGTATTTCTTATGTGAATTGAATGCTTTCTTTCTTCACTGTTGGGTTCCTTATTGTTAAAAATGAGGTTTTCAAAGTCCTCTGCTAACTATAAAATTCTATAGTACCATCATAATTTAAAACTGAACAGAATCACACTGCCAAGGAGGAATAATTTACATCGGAAATAGCTTAACACAGGGAGCATCTTGTTCACAAAATGTTCATGTATTTGTTGCCATCTCCCATTTGCTTTTTAGCAATTTAGTCAAACATGATTCATGCACTTATCTAAAATGTTATGATCAGCACATTTTATAAAGCAAAACAAAACAACAACAGCAACACCCAGAAACATTCTTCGATGAACTGCTCATGAAGGCAAATCAGAAGTCCACATTTCAAATCCAGAAGACCCACGGTATCACATACTTCACACATTGAATGAAGCACCTTCACAAAATCAGCTCAGTAAGCTTTCAAATTGCTAAGGAAATTTCTTCAGTTAACCCAGGAAGAGCATATGGCTACAGGCCAACAGAAAATGCATTTCCAAAAAATAGGGGAAAAAAAGTCTTGATATTGGCCATTGTTATGCAATAAAACCAAAGGCCAGCTTTCAACACATCAAGAACTGAGGACGAGATGGTAAGTGGTAAATCTTGCCATGAAGTAGCACACACATGAATCAGTGATAGAAGCAGAGGCTATGTTGTTGATAGCTCTTACGCTCTTAGGCTGCTTTGCAAAATACTACAGCTAATGGGGTTGGGAGAGAATGATACAGAGAGACTCAACTGTTTTACCCAGAATGCCAAGGGCCAGATATAGGTAAAGATGAGTTGGAAAGAAATGTGGCTCACGTGAATTCTCAATTACACATGACACATATTTTTCCTGTTAAAGCAATGACATGGACAATTGTATATCTGCATATTTTACATTCAAATAAAGCCAGTTCTGTCATCTGCAATAATTTCAAAGTAGATAGCCACGCAGCCAAAAAACCAAACAAAAAACAGCAAAGCATAAAGTATAGAAGAAAAATGATAGTTAGCCCAGTATTTTATACCCAGAAGTCTACCTTTCATGAATAGAGGCAAAATGACACTTGAAGATATATAAAAACGGAAACCTTAAAATACATGATCTCTCATTTAAAGAACTAGAAACAGATGTACTTCAGCTAGAAGAAAAGTAAATCCAGAGGAAAAGCACATGAAACAATTTTAAAAATAACAAATATGAATGAACATTAAATGAACCATTTCTAAGAAACAGAAAAACTTAACAAAAAATATACTTCCAATTATGGTTTTCTTCTTTAGCTACATACAGAAGATGATAATGTTAACAGTGTATGCAGTAGGAAGTATAGGTTTTGGTGAGAAAGAAAAAGGTGTGCAGATAATTAAGAAATTTACAAAGGTAGAGATGCCAAGGTACAGATATAGCATATGGTTTGGTAACGGCAATAAGAATAATAAAGATACAATGCATTTGGTGACTATTATAGTTAAATCTACAATGTTTAACAACAAGAAGACATACTAATAATAATACTAGTATTTATATAAGATCTACTTAATTTTCTAAATAAACTATTACAATAAACACCATTATTTTTCAATCCTTTTTCCCCCTTTATTTTCAATATATTTTAGTGTCAGTGTATTTCTGTGTCCTATATTTCTAGTCCAATATACCTTGCAGTGACAAAATATAATTTTTGTCAGAAGAAGCTTTTTATTGAAATGTGATGAGGAAATATGACTCTTCTATATGTCAAGGAAATATGATGATAAAACAAACACAATTTGTTATTTTAAGCATTTCTTTCCAAATGGAAGACTTTCACCTCTAGAAAGTATTTGTTTTACTCTTAGGGGGTTGTGCACCCTATGGAGAATAAATGCATAGAGAATGTAATCTTTTTTGGGCCTCCATTTCAATCACACACTTGCCTAATCTTCATTTTATTCCTTGGGGGCACTAGTCATCCTTCAAGAATGCCTTATTGTAATTAAAAAAATACACTGGGTTTGACATGTTGACTTTGCAGATATTTTTGTTGGGAGTGTTGTACTCAAGCATGATATAAGTGGAGTACATTATAATTATATTTATATTATGAACACTGCAAATGAACAGAGGTCACAGAATTACAATCTACAGGTTTCGCAGATATCTCACACATCTGTTACTGCTTCATTAAAGCCATTACATGTATATGTATATATACATATACATATAAAACTTCCAAGGCTTTTGATCATTCGTATAAAATATGATTGATTAGTCACTAAGGAAATGCATTTAAAAATATTTTCCTGAGGAAGGTAGAGCAGGGAAAGTTGTGCATTTTTCAACCATCAAAATATCTAGGGGCAAAAATATTCGAGGAAATACAGGCTAGAGTATACCAAAATAACTAATGTTACTCATGACATTGATTTTTTTCAAGTATATAAAAGATATTTGGGCTTCCCTGGTGGCGCAGTGGTTGAGAGTCCACCTGCCGATGCGGGGGACGCGGGTTCGTGCCCCGGACCGGGAAGATCCCACATGCTGCGGTGCGGCTGGGCCCGTGAGCCATGGCCGCTGAGCCTGCGCGTCCGGAGCCTGTGCTCCGCAACGGGAGAGGCCACAGCAGTGAGAGGCCCGCGTACTGCAAAAAAAAAAAAAAAAAAAAAATTTGACCTCTGCACCCATCCTCAATACTTGTATGCATAGTTGTATCAGATATCCATACTTCCAAACGTAAGACAGTTGGTGGGAACAGGTGGCAGAGTTAGCAACACCCCACTTAATCCCTATAAAGCATCACAATGCCTCAGTCCAGTGCTTAGCCTCCCTCACAGAGAGGATTTATAAAAAAGGTAGTTTGCCTACGTGTGTGTATGTGTGTGTGTGTGTGTCTTGGAAGAAAGGAGGATAAGAGGAGGGAGGACAAGAGAGAGCGAGAGCGAAAGCGCATGCGGGAGAGAGGAGGGGAGCATGACGTTTGCTAGAATATTATAATAGAACTCACTTTTGGTCCTGTTTGAAGAATTTCTCCAAATACAGATATTTGTTTCCTAACTCTGTGAGCTCAAGTTCCCCAAATCACTGACCCTTGGGAAAATTCCTCTGGGGCTCAAGAAACCTCACAGAACTCATTTACCACACCGTGTTTTTACTTAGTTCTGAGTATATATATTTGTTTCCTGTTGTCACTGTAACAAATTACCACAAACTTAGTGCCTTAAAACAGCACAAATTTATTCTCTTTGAGTTCCAGAGATCAGACTGGGCTAAAGTCATGGTGTCAGCAGTGCTGTTTCCCTCTAGAATCTAGGGGAAAACTCATTTCCTTGTCATTTTTACTTTTTAGTAGCCTCCAGTAGTCTTTGACATATGGTCACTTTCTCTGAACATCACTCCAATTTCTGTTTCCATCATCAAATTGCCTTCTCTTTTCCAGTGTCTCTGATCTTCTACCTCCCTCTTACAAGGACTTCTGTGATTAACATCATACCCTCCTGGCTAACCCAGAATAATACCACCATCTCAAGATCCTTAAGCACATCTGCAAAGTCTCTTTTTGCCATATAGGTAACATATTAGGATGTGGTCTTTTGCGGAGGCCATTATTCAGCATACCATAGTATATAAAATCATTGGGTTAAGAAAGTAGGTTTTTCTATCTATATCTAATAGATGTATCACAAAACAAGAGCTTATTCTGAACTTAGAATGCAATAAAAAGGCACTAATATCAAGTCATATGTTTTGTACTTATATAGTACTAATTCACAAAAAACTTTCATATCAATCATTGAATTTAACTCTCACAATATACCTATACAAGATGTGTTGTTTCACATTTTGCAAATGAATATGCAATCAGAGAAGTGAATAACTTGCCCAAATAGGCCTATTTTTTTTTTTTTTTTTCGGTACGCAGGCCTCTCGCTGTTGTGGCTTCTCCCATGTGGAGCACAGGCTCCAGACGCGCAGGCTCAGCGGCCATGGCTCATGGGCCCAGCTGCTCAGCGGCATGTGGGATCTTCCCGGACCGGGGCACGAACCCGTGTCCCCTGCATCGGCAGGCGGACTCTCAACCACTGCTTCCCACCAGGGAAGCCCCCTATTTTTTTTTTAAACATCTTTATTGGAGTATAATTGCTTTTCAATGGTGTGTTAGTTTCTCCTGTATAACAAAGTGAATCAGCTATACATATACATATATCCCCATATCTCCTCCCTCTTGCGTCTCCCTCCCATCCTCCTTATCCCACCCTTCTAGGTGGTCACAAAGCACCGAGCTGCTCTCCCTGTGCTATGCAGCTGCTTCCCACTAGCTATCTATTTAACATTTGGTAGTGTATATCTGTCCATGCCACTCTCTCACTTCGTCCCAGCTTACCCTTTCCCCTCCTCACGTTCTCAAGTCCATTCTCTACGTCTGTGTCTTTATTCCTGTCCTTACTCTAGGTTCATTTGAACCATTTTTTTTTTTTTTTTTTAGATTCCATATATATGTGTCAGCATACGGTATTTGTTTTTCTCTTTCTGACTTACTTCACTCTGTATGACAGACTTTAGGTCCATCCACCTCACTACAAATAACTCAATTTCGTTTCTTTTTATGGCTGAGTAATATTCCATTGTGTAACCAAACTGACTGGATTCAGCTTTAACATGTAAAGAGCTTCGAGTTGTCTGCCCTGCCCTTATGTTAAGAATAAAGTCTGGGGCTTCCCTGGTGGCGCAGTGGTTGAGAGTCCGCCTGCCGATGCAGGGGACACGGGTTCGTGCCCCGTTCTGGGAAGATCCCACATGCCGCGGAGTGGCTGGGCCTGTGAGCCATGGCCGCTGGGCCTGAGCGTCCAGAGCGTGTGCTCCGCAGCAGGAGAGGCCACAGCAGGGAGAGGCCTGCGTACTGCAAAAAAAAAAAAAAAGAATAAAGTCTAGACAAACTGAAAATCAATGACTTTTCTTGGACCCATCAGAGAACTAAAGTCCGAGAACAAACTGTTGCCCCGAGATCTGGAGGACAGTTACATCCAGAGTAATACAGCAACCTGGAGCTGCTTACCTGGGGAAAAAGCCACTAGAGCCACAAACCGGTAGGAACATTTAAATGGCAATTTTGTTGAACTGCTGGAAGATAAATGTAGACTAGCATGCAGATGAGAAAGTGAAGGGAGCCAGAGTTTCACAAGGGCCCACAGCTTCATGGGCTTTCTCCCTCCAGGAACCTCATCAAATTCTCACAGTGAAGACTGGAGAAAGATTCCTTCGTAGCTCTGGCAAGGAGAGGAGAGTATCATTGTGAATTATTCCCAGGGCATTTTCCATGACAAAGGTTTATTCTTTAGCAGAAAAGACTCTGTCAGAGCCTTATAGCTAGGAGAAAGGGAGTTTTATTCCACCCCATTATCCTCAAGCCTTTCTGTCTCACCTAACAGGAAAAGCAAAATAGTCAACAGCAGTGAGAGCTTCAAGTAAACAGAATGGGAATGTTTCAGTTAGGGAAAGGGAAAGGAACCAGGAATAAATGCCACGCCACTGTTTAAACACTTGTGAGGGTCACAGGCCTAAGATACAGGCCCACGAAAAGACTGAGATTTATTCAGAAGACTATAGAAGTCTGTCATCCACCCATATTTTACCCACAACAGTAAAATTTCAATGTAGTAACAGAACATTACAGATACAATACATACTCTTTCTGAGTAGGAATACTCAGGGAAATCCAAAAGGGAAGAAAGACAAAATCAAGGACACTAGAGAGACATGAAGCCCCAAGGAAATATAACTATAACTCACAATATATACTGTGCTGCTCATCAAATTAAAATCCTGACCCTAAAGTCCTACTTCCCTCACTTTGTTTTACCTGATGCAACATGTCTGGCTTCCAGCAAAAAGTTACAAGGCAGGCCAAAAGTCAAACACACACACATGACACAACAAACATGCATACTCACACACAAATACTCTGAAGACACCAGGCTATCACCAGAATGAGACTCAGACACAAATGTTGCAAGTAGATAATATGCATCAAAAATGGGTAGTATAAGCAGAGGTACACATTCTAAGGAGCAATGAAAAGACACACTAGACATAGAAAGCAGAGTAACAGAAATGAAGAATGCCTTTCATGGGATCGCTAGTAGATTCCATACAAATCAGAAAAGGATCCATAAACCTGAAGATAGGTCAATAGATACTTTTCAAACTGAAAGGCAAAAAAAAAATAAAGAAATAAATAAGCGGAACGGTAAGTCCAAGAGCTGTGAGACTGTCAAAAGATGTAACATATATGCAGTTGGGCTTTCAGATAAAGAAAGAGCAGAGAAAAAGAAGGAATGACACAGAGAAGAAGGGGAGAGTGTCGGAGAAGAAGTACATAAAGGTAAAATAAATTCTTTATTTTTCATACTCTTAATTGATCTAAAAAGATAACTTTAAAGCAATAACAGTCATAATGTATTGAGTGAGTATATCACACAGATCAGTGACATGAATGATAGCAAAGTCACAAGGGACAGGAGGGGGCACTTGAGAATTCTCAGTTCTAAGTTACCCGCACTATATACAAAGCAATACAATGTATTTGATGGTGATCATGCAAGATATCAACTCAACTATATCAATAAGCACTTTATATGTGAACGTCCTAACTACACCACTGACAGAGATTTTCAGAAAAGATAAAAACTTAACCCAAATATACATTGTGTAAAGGAACCACACTTAAAGTACAAAGAATCCACTAAGTTAAAAGTGAAAGAACAGAAAAAAAAGTATACCATGCTAACAATAACCAAAAGAAAGCTGGAGTAGCTGTATTAATTTCAGACAAAATCAACTTCAGAACAAGGATGAATATCAGGTTTAAAGAGGGCATTATATAATGATAAAGGGGTCAATTCTCCAAGAAGATATCATAATCCTAAGTGTGTATGCATGTGACAAAAGAGCTTCTAAATACATCCAGCTAAAGTTAAAATTTAAAGGAGTAATAGACAATTGCACTATTATACTTGGGGAATTCAATGCCCTTTTATTCAGTAACTGGTTAAGCATGAATTAAATCAATAAGGATATGAACTGAACAGCATTATCAACCAACCTGATCTAACTGACATTTATAGAATACAACATACAAACGATAGCATAATACATATACCTTCTTCTCAATCTCACTTGAAACATACACAAAACTAAACAGTATTATTGGCCATAAAAGCCCTTAACCAATTAAAAAAAATAGAAATCATACAAATTAAGTGCTCAGACAATGGAACTGAACTAGAAATCAACATCTGAAAGACATCTGGAAATTCCCAAATATCTGCAGATTAAAGGACACACTTTTAAATAAATATATGTATTAAAAAGGAGGAAGTATAAGAAAACAGTAACTTAAGCTCTGCACTAGAAATCTTGAGAAAGAAGAGCAAATTAAGTCTAAAATTTTTTAAAAACTGTAAATTTGTCCTCTACTATCAACTTATTTTTTTAACCTGGAAATGTCCTTGATTCTCTCATTTGAATTTTAAAGTATTTTCAGTATACTGTTAACAAGAATAAAAAAGGAAATAATAAAATTAGAGCAGAACTCAACAAAATTGAGAAAAAAAAGAGAAATTTAAGAAACCAAAAGCTTTTTTTTTTTTTATAAAGCATGAATAAAACTGATAAATCTCTAGTGAGGCTAACAAACAAAAAATAGATAAGATACAATTACAAATATCAGAAATGAAAAGTGGTTTATCACTATTAATATGTGGACATTAAAAGTTAACAAGGGAAAATAATAAATTTATGCATATACAATTGAAAATTTAGATGTAATGGGTCAATATCACATTTACCAAAATTCACTCAAAGAGAAATAGGTAACATTAGTATCCTGTTACCTGTAAAAAAATTCTATCAATAACTGAAAAATCTTTCAAATAGAAAGCACCAAACTTAGATGATTTCACTAATTAATACTATGAAATATTTAAGGAAGAAACAATGTTCATTCTCCCAAATCTCTTCAAGAAAATAAAAGCAAGAGAATCAATCCTTACTCATGCTGTGATGCCAGCACAACAGAAACAAAACCAGATTCAAATATTACAAGAAAGAAGATTACAGACCAAACTCCTTCAGAAAATTCACACAAAATCCTCAACAAAGCCAACAAACTATAAAAGGAATTATTCACCAAGACAAAGTGGAATTTGTTCTAAGTATACAAGGCTGTTTCAACATGCAAACTTCATAAATTTAACCTACTATATCTGCAAGTTAAAGGAAAAAAAATCATATAATCATGTTCATGGATACAGAAAAGCTATTTGAAAAATCCAATACCCATTCATGATAAAATTTTCACAAATGTTTCAATTAAGGAATAGTCTAAAACTTACCTGATCAGTACTCTTCAAAATTGTCCAGGTCATCAAAAACAAGGAAGTCTGAAACATAATGAATAAACATAATGTAGTTTTCTGAAACAGGAAAAAGAACATTAAACAAAACTAAAGAAATCTGAATAAAGTATGTACTTTAGTTAATAATTATGATATATCAATACTGGTTCCTTAATTGTCACAAACATACTATATTAATACAAAGTAATTTTTTAATTAATTAATTTATTTATTTATTTTTGGCTGTGTTGGGTCTTCATTGCTGTGCTCGGGCTTTCTCTAGTTGCAGCGAGTGGGGCTATTCTTCTTTGTGGTGTGTGGGCTTCTGACTGCGGTGGCTTCTTCTTTGTTGTGGAGCACAGGCCCTAGGTGCGCGGGCTTCAGTAGTTGTGGCATGCGGGCTTAGTTGCTCTGAGGCATGTGGGATCTTCCCTGACCAAGGCTCGAACCCATGTCCCCTGCATTAGCAGGCAGATTCTTAACCACTGCCCCACCAGGGAAGTCCCCAACTTATTATTTTAACCTGGAAATGTCCCTCATTCTCTCATTTCAATTTTAAAGTATTTTCAGACCTTAAAAGATTCAGTTAGCATACTGTTAATATACATAAAACTTTATTTCAGATAACTCTTTTTCAGCACAGTAAAAGAGCATGTGCACGTGTCTGTCCACGTGTGTGTATGTGTTTTGGCAGCTTATATATTTCGCCAACAGATTCTATGAATTACTCATAGTTTTGAAATGTGTCAACTGCCAGGATAATGAAGAAGTGTTTTATATGACTGCTTCTTTGAAGGTAGAATCAAGTGGATTTCTTCCAAATGTTCCATGAGAAAAAAATAGTTTAACTGGGGGTTAATTATTACTTCAATCCCTTTGATTTGCTCCATTTAACCAAAAGCCATGGAATAAAATATCTTTCACACACGAAATTTTGGGGAGTGTGTACATGTGTGTGTGCACGTGCGTGCGCACACACGAAGGTATGTGCACCTTTGGGGCACTGGCATAACTTTTAATTTTTTCCCTTTGATACCATGTAAGTAAAGAGGTATTAATATAATGAAACAAACAGAAACACATACAAAGAGCACCAGTCAGTACTATTTTTGGAAAGGAACACACAGGCCAGGTTATTTGAAAGTTGTTGATATCACTGCCCTACCCAAGAGAGGAGACCGATATTGCGGCTTTTCTTGTTTTCCAACATTGCTTTCTAAGAAAGTAGAAAATGAAGATTGATGGTGTTATTGAAATCTAAATTGAACTATCCTAATGACTTAATCCTCTCCACATGAACCAGTAACAACTGTTGTCCTAGCCTGTTTTAAAATATTCTCAGTGGATTATATTAGAAAGAAGAAAATTTATCTTTGAGCATCTTAAATTAGAAAATCTCTCCCAAATCCTGAATGGTTTAGTTTTCTCGTCATCTCTCACCCTCGTATCTATGCTTCCAGGCTGTATTTAAAACAAAAAAGAAAAAAGGAAGGAAGGAAGAAAAAAAGAAAGAGAGAGACAGGGAGAGAGGGAGAAAGGGAAGGAGGGAGGGAGGGAGAGAACAGAAAACTCTAACCTTTTTGTGACTCGGTGCCCAAAGCAATTCATCTACGTAACTGCCCTCAGAATGTTTTCCAAAATGCCCATATCTATAAAAAGGTTAAGGAGGGAAAGCAGCTGTATGAAATGTTATAAATTCTAAAAATGATGAGAGTGTTTTTAAGTAAATAATGGATTCTGAATATGATAATGTTCTTAGTTTAAGTTCATTTTGGAAATATTGCTCTTCAAGAATAATATTTAGAATACAAATTATCTATAGTCTTGTTAAAGTCCCATGGACATATATAATTATATTTTTCTACAATTTTTAAATTACACATTTTGATTACTACACAGAGTAGACTTGCACATTTCCTCATGTATATCCATATTCATTGTCAAATAAAATTGCCTATACTTTATTTTATAAAATATTAAGCATATATAACAAAAATGTGGCTTATTTTAAAATGATTAAAAAAGCATGTTACCTAACATATTTGTTAGATAATAAATTTGTTGAATGTTACCTAACATGTAATAACTAACATGTTTATTTTTCATAAAGCTTATGAAGAAATTACCTTTGAAGTACTTTAATTTTTTCTATTCTTTTTAAAATGTGTCTGGGTTACACTTGGTTCTTTGCTCTTCAATAGGCAGATCGATAAAGTTTGAAATATATAACAATTTCTCCCTATTTTATTTTTCTTGATCTTATTCACCTGTGATAAGAATAACATATACAATAATTTATTAGATGCCCATTCTTTTCAAACTTTAAAACTTTGTTAGAGCAAACTGCATATTTAGAGCAGAAATCAGAAGTTGAACAAAGAAAGAAAAATAAAAATTTGGTGTGACCAGTTTTACAAAACACAATGGATTAATTTCTACTTTCACACCATAAACTTTATATCTGGGCAGAGGAATTCATTGTGTTGCAGGTTAAGCAACATTAAATTTTAAACCACCACTATGATTTTATCCTATGAGCATTTAAGAAACTTTTATATTTTAGCCCAGTTACATATTTAATGGGTTACACTCTGCTAGGCAGCAGCAGCATTAAGAAACTTCTGAATAATTGAGGTCTATGGGAATGACATATAGGAACATTATTAGGATTTTTCATTTTTTATTACAGTCAATTACACTGATATGCTAATAACTTTTGAGATCATGCATTTATCTGCTTAAGAGAGCAGGCAGGAAAAAAGTATCTGTGTTCTAAGCCACAGAATATAGTAGCACAGAAATATTCACAACGAAAATTTCAATGATCTTGTTTACTCAGCAGATTAAGAGAAGTCTGGTGACAAGAGGTACAAATGGTTTAGCTATTATCCACCAAGCCTCTTAAATAACATTAATGGCTACAACATTTAAATTACCAGTGCTAGTAAATCTGTGTCTATCTTATAATTTATACCTGCTCAGGCAAAATACAACCATGTTATTTCAAGGCATAGTGCAGGGCTCTTAGGGTCCCACTCCCCAAGACTGCAATTGCAGTTTGCAAAAACCATGCATCAGTATTGGGTAATGTGCGAAGGTATCAGCTAACCATGTATATGTTCAAAGTTTGTAGAAACAATTAGCTTTTATTCATCAGAGTTTATCCATCACGTTACATTATGCTCTGGCTATCTTGAGATAGTCCTCTTCCTATCATGAAATCGGTTGCAAGGGATTTAGATGTCTGAATTTCACATTGTTTTCTTAGTTTCTTTCCATTATTCTTGCCTCAACCCTCACTTGATTTAGGCTGGCCCATACAATCATATATCACATCTCTGTCAGCCCATAAAGAAAGTCACAGAAGTGACAGAGGTGTTAGCTAAAGCTACAGTTTGGTTTCTTCTGAGACCTTCTCCTCGGCTGCCTTCTGAGTGTGTCACCACATGGTCTTTCTATATGCAGGCCTCCTGAGTATCTCTTCCTCATCTTGTAAGAACACTAGTCATACTGGATTAGGCACCACTCTTAAGAGCCTCATTTTAACTTAATCACCTCTTTAAATAGCTTATCTCCAAGTCTGGTTATATTCTGAGGTACTGGATTTGGGACTTCAAAATAAGATATTTGGAGACACAACTCAGCTCCTAACAATGGGCCTGTGGTGGAAAGTTAAATTCAATCAGAAAATGCTACAGGGAACGCTGCTCAATATTCTATAATAACCTAAATGGGAAAATAACTTAAAAAAGAATAGATACATATATGTATATGTATAACTGAATCACTTTGCTGTACACCTGAAACTAACACATCATTGTTAATAAACTATGCTCCAATATAAAGTAAAAAATCAAAAAAAGAAAAAGAAAGAAAAAGAAAATGCCAATACATTAAAAAAGTCTTGGGGAAAGAGAATGTAAGGGATTGCAGTAATTCATCACGGCTAGAGAAGAGACTTGGAGGGAGCCAGAAATGGCAAGAGACATTGTAAGGCAAGCAGGACCAGAGGACCAGATCATAAAATCCTCAAAGCCAAGTGGTTACCAAAATCCATGTTCTTCTCTTTCTCCTGAGCACACAACCTGACTTCATTTTTCAGGCTCCTTTTCAGCTAGATGTTACCGTGGAACTAATTTCCAGACAACAGAAAATGAGTGTCATTTCTAGGCTTTTAGAAAGCAGCAGTGCCTTATTAAGTTATTCATGATTTTTTTTTCCCCGATGGCTTGAACCAGATTATAAAGAGCCAGAAGACAGAAAAAACGTGGGTCCCTGAATCAGTATACAGCAGGGATCTATCTAAAAAGCTAGCAACATCCATGTGGCTGATTCATAAGCAAGAAATTTAACATAGTCTGTCACCAAGCCACTGTATACTTTGGGGAATTTATTTGATTCTACAGCCTAATCTACCCTAACCTGCCTATATAATTGGATTTATATATTTCCTGAAAACACTTGAAGTGTTAGAAAATTGAAAGAAGGGGAGTGATCTCATCAATTCTGATTTAGAAACTGTACTCTATACACAGTGAGAAGCACAGATTAAAGGGGCATACCTCTAGACAAATCTGGGTCTCAGTAATCATCATGAAATGATAATAGCCTGAACCAGTGTGTGGGGATTTAAAAATGGCAGAAAAAAATGACAAAATATTTTACTATCAAATCTATTTTCTGGCAGTGATTGATTTTTGTTGTTGTTGTTGGCTAAGATATATACTACTCTTTTTTTCTTTAATCCCTATTGGAGTAAAATTGCTTTACAATGTCATGTTAGTTTCCACTGTACAACAAAGTGAATCAGCTATATGTATACATATATTCCCACATGCCCTCCCTCTTGCATCTCCCTCCCAACCCTCCCTATCCCACCGCTCTCGGTGGTCACAAAGCACTGAGCTGATCTCCCTGGGCTATGCAGCAGCTTCCCACTAGCCATCCATTTTACATTTGGTAGTGTATATATGTCAGTGCTCCTTTCTCACTTCATCCCAGCTTCCCCTTCCCACCATGTGTCCTCAAGTCTGTTCTCTACGTCTGTCTCTTTATTCCTGCCCTGCCACTAGGTTGATAAGTACCGTTTTTTTAGATTCCATATATGTGCGTTAGCATATGGTATTTGTTTTTCTCTTTCTGACGTAACATCAGTCTGTATGACAGACTCTAGGTCTATCCACCTCATAATAAATAATTCAATTTCATACCTTTTTATGGCTGAGTAATATTCCATTGTATATACGTGTCACATCTTCTCTATCCATTCATCTGTTGATAGACATTTAGGTTGCTTCCATATCCTAGCTATTGTAAATAGGGCTGCGATAAATACTGTGGTACATGTATCTTTTTGAATTATGGTTTTCTCAGGGCATATGCCCAGTAGTGGGATTGCTGGGTCATATGGTAGTTCTATTTTTAGTTTTTCAAGGAACCTCCATATTGTTCTCCATAGTGGCTGTATCAATTTACATTCCCACCAACAGTGCAAGAGGGTTCGCTCTTCTCCACACCCTCTCCAGCATTTACTGTTTCAAGATTTTTTGATGATGGCCATTCTGACTGGTGTGAGGTGATACCACATTGTGGTTTTGATCTGCATTTTTCTAATGATTAGTGATGTCGAGCATCTTTTCATGTGTTTGTTGGCCATCTGTATGTCTTCTTTGGAGAAATGTCTATTTAGGACTTCCATCCAATTTTGGATTGGGTTGTTTGTTTTTTTGATATTGAGCTGCATGAGCTCTTTGTATACTTTGGAGATTAATCCTTTGTCAATTGCTTCATTTGCAAATATTTTCTCCCATTCTGAGGGTTGTCTTTTTGTCTTGTTTATGGTTTCCTTTGCTGTGCAAAAGCTTTTAGTTTCATTAGGTCCCATTTGTTTATTTTTGTTTTTATTTCCATTTCTCTAGGAGATGGGTCAAAAAGGATCTTGCTGTGATTTATGTCATAGAGTGTTCTGCCTATGTTTTCCTCTAAGAGTTTTATACTGTCTGGCCTTACTTTTGGGTCTTTAATCCATTTTGAGCTTATTTTTCTGTATGGTGTTAGGAAGTGTTCTAATTTCATTCTTTTACATATAGCTGTCCAGTTTTCCCAGAACCACTTATTGAAGAGGCTGTCTTTTCTCCATTGTATATTCTTTGTTGAAGATAAGGCGACCATATGTGCGTCAGTTTATCTCTGGGCTTTCTATCCTGTTCCATTGATCTATATTTCTGTTTTTGTGCCAATACCATACTGTCTTTATTACTGTAGCTTTGTAGTATAGTCTGAAATCAGGGAGCCTGATTCTTCCAGCTCAGTTTTTCTTTCTCAAGATTGCTTTGGCTATTCTTTGGGGTCTTTTGTGTTTCCATACAAATTGTGAAATTTTTTGTTCTAGTTCTGTGAAAAATGTCATTGGTAATTTGATAGGGATTGCATCAAATCTGTAGATTACTTTTGGGAGTATAGTCATTTTCACAATGTTGATTCTTCCAATCCAAGAACATGGTATATCTCACCATGTGTTTGTATCATCTCTGATATCTTTCATCAGTGTCTTATAGTTTTCTGCATACAGGTCTTTTGCCTCCTTAGGTAGGTTTATTCCTAGGAATTTTATTCTTTTTGTTGCAGTGGTAAATGGGATTGTTTCCTTTATTTCTTTCTGATTTTTCATTGCTAGTGTATAGGAATGCAAGAGAATTCTGTGCATTAATTTTGTATCCTGCTATTTTACCAAATTCATTGATTAGCTCTAGTGGTTTTCTGGTGGCATCTTTAGGATTCTCTATGTATAGTATAATGTCTTCTGCATACAGTGACAGTTTTACTTCTTCTTTTCCAATTTGGATTACTTTTATTTCTTTTTCTTCTCTGATTGCCATAGCTAAAACTTCCAAAACTATGTTGAATAACGTGGTGAGAGTGGGAACCCTTGTCTTGTTCCTGCTCTTAGAGGAAATGGATTCAGTTTTTCACCACTGAGAATGATGTTGGCTGTGCGTTTGTCATATATGGCTTTTACTGTGTTTAGATAGGTTCCCTCTATGCCCACTTTCTGGAGGGTTTTTATCATAAATTGGTGTTGAATTTTGTCGAAAGCTTTCTCTGCATCTATTGAGATAATCATATGGTTTTTCTCCTTCAATTTGTTAATATGGTGTATCACGTTGATTGATTTGCGTATATTGAAGAATCCTTGCATTCCTGGAATAAACCCCACTTGATCATGGTGTATCATCCTTTTAATGTGCTGTTGGATTCTGTTTGCTAGTATTTTGTTGAGGATGTTTGCACCTATGTTCATCAGTTACACTGGCCTGTAATTTTCTTTTTTTAAGACATCTTTGTCTGGTTTTGGGATCAGGGTGATAGTGGCCTCGTAGAATGAGTTTGGGAGTGTTCCTCCCTCTGGCAGTGATTGATTTTTCTTTTTTTAAAAATTTTATTTATTTATTTTTGGCTGTGTTGGGTCTTCATTTCTGTGCATGGGCTTTCTCTAGTTGCAGCGAGCAGGGGCCACTCTTCATTGCAATGCACAGGGCTCTCTTGTTGTGGAGCACAAGCTCCATATGCGCAGGCTCAGTAGTTGTGGCTCACGGGCCTAGTTGCTCCACGGCATGTGGGATCTTCCCAGACCAGGGCTCGAACCCGTATCCCCTGCGTCGGCAGGCAGATTCTCAACCACTGCACCACCAGGGAAGCCCAAGTGATTTTTATACAGTAGGAGAGATGGTAGAAGCGGAGAAGGAAAAGAAAGATTCCAGAGTGATATCCAAGTGTCTACTTTGACAGCTGGTTGAATTAGATCTTGTGCGATGAGGAGTGAAGATGTACACATAATGTGGTCAGTTTTAAACAAATTTAAGTGTCCAGGCAACTTCTACGTGGAGATGTGAGTGAGCTTGATATACAAGTTTGTAACTCAAGAGAACAACATGAGTTGAAGATAAAGATCTGTGAAACTGAGAAATCTATTTGCATTTTTTCTTTCTACAGGTGAATACTATCAATCTGGATCTTTGACTCCGTCCTAGTCAAATCTCTCGCAGAATTCTCATGCAGAAGTTTAGCGTGAATATTTGATGTATTGAACTAGCCAACATTTTTATTATTTCTCTAAAATATTGGGAAGAGAAAATAAAATATATAGCATAATAAAAATATTATAACAAATATAGTCATGTGTAATTTATGAAAAAAATCTGTGAAATGTTTTACCAAAAGTAAACAGTATCTAATTATTTTGGGCTCTCTGTTCTTCTATGTATTGACACATGTATGTCTGTGTGTGTGTGCTCTTACATGCATTGCTACATATGTGTGTGTGTGTGTGTGTGTGTGTGTGTATGATTCAGACTGTCAAGAGAAATTCTTTGCAGATTTTTGTTTGATTTTATTTATTATGGATTTTATTCAATATGTATAATACTGAACCTACCGGACAACTTCTTGAGAATTGACATCTTAATAAAAAGTGTTCTAACCGATAACATGTTATATGTCTCAATTTACTTAGGTCTTACTTAATATATTTTAATAAGGCTTGTAATATTTCCATACTGGTCTTATACAGCTTTTGTTATGTATATTCATTTTATTAATGCTGCTGTGGCAAATCGTCTATGTGATTTTTAATAATATTTATAGTTGAAGTGTGGATGTTATTTTTAATGTTAATTTTGTATCCAGAATCCATGTTAAACTCTGCACATCTAATAATTTATATATAGTATTTTAGGGGTTTCTATAAAAACAAATATATTATCTGAAAATAATAACTTTTGAATACTTTTTCAATCTTTGTATCTCTTGCCTCATTTATCTCTGGGTAGCATTTCCAAAACAATATTAAATAAGATTGTGTATCCTTGCTTTGCTCTTGATCTTGAGTTCCCATTCTTATAACATTTCATGATTAAGTACAATATTTGCTCCATAGTTTTTAGATACATTATGTATAGCAAAGACCACTAACTGTTGATGAAAAGCTATCCTCTACTTTATGAGAAAAAGTTTGACCAAATTTCCTAGTCAACCTTGCAGTTCCGTAAGCTGTGTGACAAGTTCCAGCAAATGAAGCTGATTAAAATTGATGTATATAATTTCAAGATTGTCCATTAAAACTTCTCAGGTAAAATATTTATATTCTTTCATACTCTATGACCCACCCTAAAGACAGAAATTGTTATGACCAAAGAAGGATCCTTTTGAAGCATGACCACCTACCCCAGTTTGTCTGGGGTAATAAACCTGGCATTCTAAAAGAATGATTCGTAGTTCCCCCAGTCACTATCAAAGATATCCCATTTTGAATAACACATTATATGGTCATCCTATTTTAAAGGCACATGATGAGAGATAAAGCAACTGACCCCTAAGGTCACTAAGGGACAGCTGTTCAACAATGTGAATCCACCCTGAACTGTTAAGTGAGTGAAAAATAAACTTATACTATTTTTGAATGTATTAAACAATTTAATTATTCTGATAAGACTATCAGGCAATGGAAATACCCTCTTATAATTAAATTTTTATCACACATGGATTGAAATTTCATGAAAATATATATTCTGTGCCTATTAGGTGAACATTATGAATTATTTTTCTCTAACATGCTAATGAACTACATTATTTAATTTTATAAGGTTAAATAAACCCTGAATTCCTGAAATGAATCCAATTTTATTTCCAGATTCATGATTCATACCACAATGGTCTAACTTAAGATTTTTACATTCACAACCATGAATGAAATTAGCATAAAATTTTCCATTTGGTTATGTCTTCATCAGTCTTTGGGTCAAGGCTGTACTTATCATAGAATAAGATAAAGGTCCTGAAATAGTTTGAGCAAGCTTGAAACTAGGTGCTCCTTATAAAGTTGGCAGAATTCACTGGAAACAAAATCTGGGACTGTTAATTTGTTGTAAGGTATCAGAATATTGATTCAACTTAATAAATTATTACAAGATTAGTTTTTCTTTGGGGGCCATTTTTAGTAAATTATTGGGAAATAAATGCAAGTTTCCCTACTGATATCAATTTTAGTAAATATAACTTTATATTTACATTTGCAGAACACCATTTTGTTCCATTTTCTTTTGAAATCCCTTATTTTTTCACTTAATCCTCACCAAATGTTTTTCTATTTTGGTAACTGTCAATGAAGATACTGTTTAGGCAATTTTGATATTCTCTATTACATTTTTCTCTTCTATTTCAATAATCTGTTTTTTGTTTATATGCTAACTTTCATATATCCTATTATATACATAAAAGCTATACATTTTTCTTTAAGTAGCATTTAGCTGTATACCACAAGTTTTTATAAATAGCATTTTCCTTATCTTTCATTTTAATCTTTTTATCTGTTTTTTCAATTTGAATTTTGGTTCATTGATTTTTTTTTTCAACTTAAAAAAGTTTTTTTATTGAAGTATAGTTGACTTACAATCTTGTGTTAGTTTCTGGTGTATAGCAAAGTGATTCAGTTTTTTATATATATATCATATATATATGTACATATCTATTCTTTTTCAGATTCTTTTCCCTTACAGGTTATTACAAAATATTGAATATAGTTCCCTGTGCTATACAGTAGGTCTTTGTTGGTTATCTAATTTATATATAGTACTGTGTATATGTTAATCCCAAACTCCTAATTTATCCCCTCCACTTTCCCCTTTGGTAACCATAAGTTTGTTTTCTATGTCTGTGTGTCTATTTCTGTTTTGTATTCATGAGTATTTGTATCATTTTTTATAGACTCCACATATAAGTGATATCATATGATATTTGTCTTTGGCTTACTTCACTTAGTATGATAATCTCTAGGTCCATCAATGTTGCTGCAAATGGCATTATTTCATTCTTTTTTATGGATGAGTACTATTCCATTGTGTATATGTACCACATCTTCTTTATCCATTCCTCTGTCAATGGACATTTAGGTTGCTTCCATGTCCTTGCTATTGTAAACAGTGCTATAATGAACACTGGGATGCAAGTATTTTTTAGAATTATGGTTTTCTCCAGATATATGCCCAGGAGTGGGACTACGTGATCATATGGTAGCTCTAGTTTTAGTTTTTTCAGGAACCTCCAAACAGTTCTCCATAGTGACTGAATCAATTTACATTCCCATCAACAGTGTAGGAGGGGTCCCTATTCTCCACACCCTCTCCAATGTTATTATTTGTAGACTTTTTGATGATGGCCATTCTGATTGGTGTGAGGTGATCCCTCATTATAGTTTTGATTTGCATTTCTCTAATAATTAGCCAACATGAGCATCTTTTCATGTGCCCTTTGGCCATCTGTATGTCTTCTTTGGAGAAATGTTTATTTAGGTCTTCTGCCCATCTTTTTGATTGGGTTGTTTACACCATAAGCTCATTTCTTTGAGCCTTGTTTGAGGACAAATTTGAGGCCAGTGTTGAAGGCAGTTTACTCTGGAGAGAATTGCTCCTGCTTCTGACATTTTATATGGATGCCATACCACCTCCAACAAATTGTACACCTGAGATTGCCTGATATCCAGACAGTGTGAATTTGGTATGCAAACCTGCTGTGATGTTGACCTGTGGTTATGAAATCTAAAGAAAAAAAAAAAATCCCCTCCTGAGAGCCAAGGTTTATAAAAGCAGTTTTCCTTGAAGTCATGAACTGTGTGTAGTTTCAAAATGAGGTTGGGCAGTTACAGCTAACTGTTACAGTAAAGATTAAGTATTCTTGGATCCCAGTTTAATGGGGCAAAGGGTCTCTTATGAGCTTCCACACATTTGAGTAGGCTGTGGGCTTTATCCACATTGGCCTAAAGGTTAATAAGGTTTATCAAATGTTTTCAAGGCAAAAGAAAGTTTCAATGCTCTGCTGACATCTCTAGATACCCTTTTCAATTAGTTTTTAGCTTCTGAATATTCTATACCTCTTTTCCAACTGGTTGATTAAGTTAAACATATTTTAACCACCATTCTTCAGTTGTTTTTAGATGAGGATGAGTACTTTACCTAATTGCGACATACAAAAGTCTACAGAAATTTTTAAGAGTAAAAAAAAAAAAAAAAAAAAATATATATATATATGTATATACACACCCTTAGTGGAAGATGTTTGACCACAAAATTATCAGAGCATTTTATGATAGTAAATTTAGTCAAGATAATGAAAATTATAAATACATAGTAAATATATAAAATATTTTATTTACCAAAGATTGGAAAATTATTTCAGTCTGAAATATTGTTTACTTTTACCAAAATAAAAGCATACATGTGCTTGGCAGGCACTGGCCAACAAACACCAACATCTTGAATTTGACTTTCCACTTTCCCTAATGCTATGGCTTGATGATTACACAGACTCTGTTTTGAGCCATATACAACAATTGTTTAAAAATGTTTTACACTAGATAAATGGAATTATCAGCCTCCAAACCTCAAATACTGAGGTTTTTTTCCCCCACTTCTCCTCAGCTAACTGTACCAATAATGGATGGGTGAAATTACTTTCTACTCAAAATAAGATAAATTCCACTCAAAATAATTAAAATTTAAGGCCAAAAATATCTCCCATATAGTAAAATGTACAAAGGTAGAATTATTCCAGAATTGGTTGTTTTAATCTTTGCAGTTGATTTCATGATCATGCCCTTAGTTTTTCTCAAGTGAGCTCTCCTCATGTTTCTTAGATGACTTTGCCATTTCCTGATGTTACATTCAAAGATGACAATGTTTGCAGGAGGAAGATTCACTTTTTTGAGAATGAGGAAAATTTTCCTAGAATTTACCAAAGGACTTGCCCTCTGCATCACTGCCAGACTGATGCTGTTGTACATACGCCTTATTACCATATTACCACAATGAGTTTAAACTAATTAGGATTTATACCTGAGTGTCAAATAAGGCATTGCACTGAGGAGTGAAAACATTTTAAAAATCACATTAATGCTAATAAGTATGATGGAGAGAAGGGATTATTAGTAGTATCCAACTTTAGAAGTTCCCTGTGAAGACTGTCTTCTGTAATCCTTTACAATACTAAAAACTGTGAAAGTTCAAAAACAGCTACGGTAGAAACCTATACCTAGAATCATCTATGGGCCTATCATTGTCATATGTCAACAGATTATTGGTTGCCAGAGGCAGGGGGTAGGGGGGAAGTGTGCGTAACAGGTGAAGGGGGCTAAAAAAGATACAATAATTTTAATTACGTATATATGTGTGTATACACACACACACACACAATTTTATGTAATCCTCAGGGAAATCACGTGAAATGTCCTTTGGAACTGCCCCAATTTTGCATAGTGTGAAATAAGTTTTAGTAAGACTAAGCAACATTCCCAGAGGCATATAACTAATAAATGGAAATCTGAATCCGTTAGTCCTCAGAAACAGAGTCTCTATCTATGGGTACAGCTTCCCATATATGTTTAAGCATAACCATGTGAATATAGAAATGAGCAGTAATATACAACATGTTTATTTTAATGTATTTCAATGTAACACTATTCATTGCAACAAATATCAAATTTTTTCTAATGGCTGGAACCATCTAATTTGCATCTCTACATGTGAAAATACCAAATATCAGTGTATAATGTTTTTAATTAAAACAAGAATGAGGTTTATACTAGCTGTGCATAAATTCTGGAGGTTTTGTACTATATCATGATTCTAATGCTACAGCTGATGTGCTATCCTTCAGCTGATCTTTTGAAAGAAAGTTTTACTAGAATGAAAAAATTATGAACGACTGCCAGTATACTCACTTGTCCAGCCTCATTTTTTCCTCGTAGTAAAGATATTTGATTAAAGATCTAAGAAAGGAATGCCTGAAGGAGGGGAAAGGAGATGGAGTACTGATCCTAAGCAATTTAATTACACATGTGTTTCTGGAGGAGGGTCCTATCTTCTCTTTGGCTTCATCAATGGTCAGAATTTCCCATTTCAGGTTATAAAAATAATTATGATCTTTCATCAAAAAATGCCTGACTCATTTTACTTCATCTTGAAATAACTGAAAAAAAATTCCTGGGATTTTTTTTTTTTCTTTTGCTGGTTAAACATTAGCCCACCTGCTGGTAGCACTCTAAAGAGGATAGCATCTCTTAATGTTCACCTGATAAAATTACTGATGTTACATATTAAGGGGGTGAAAAAAACTGCCCCTGTATCATTTACACCTAAGAAACTAATTTCTACAGTAGCAGAGTTATTAGGCTTTGTTTTGTCTTGCTGAGAAACATAAGTGAACAGTGCTCTAAATGCTTTCAGAAATTATTAATTAAAGGAACATTTAACCATAATTACTCCTTTTTAAAGACTTCACAAAAAAACTAATTCTAATGAAAATTTATACAAAATTTCATCATAGAATAATGAGTGAAATAAGATCAAAACCATATGGTTTAAATTACAGAAATTTATTTTCTCACAGTTCTTGAAGGTTAGAAGTGAAAGATCAAGTTTCTGGCCAATTTGGTTTCTGGTGAGAGCTCTGTTCCTGACTTACAGACAGGGATGCGGTAGGGTGAGGTTGGGGGGAAGAGCTCCTCTCACTTGTCTACCTATGTTCATAGCAGCATTATTCACAATGGCCAAAAGGTGGAAACAACCTAAATGTCCATCAGAAGATGAATGGATAAATAAACTACAATCAAATATTCTTCAGCCTTAAAAAGGAAGGAAATTCTGACACATGCTACAACATGGATGGACGCTGAAGACATTAATGCTAAATGAAATAAGCCACAGAAGTACAAATACTGTATGATTCTACTTATATGAATTACCTAGAGTAGTCAAATTTATAGAAACAGAAAGTAGAATTGGGGGAGAGTAGAATGGGGAGCTGTTTGATGGGTACAGAGTTTCAATTTGGGAATATAAAAAAATTCTGGAAAAATGGATGGTGGTGATAGTTGCACAACAAAGTGAATGTACTAACGCCACTGAAATGTACACTTAAAAATGGTTAAAATGGTAAATTTTATGTTATGTATATTTTACTGTATTCAAACATTTTTTGAAGTATGCTTGCTAAAAGAATTGAAACAATACAGAAATATATGAAGTTTATCTCACTATTTATATGTAAATCTTTAATTCATCTGGATTTACTTTGGTGTTAAAAATGAAGTAGATCCAGCCTTAAAAAAAAAACAACGATAAAAACTATATGGAGAGATATTACTACTGATCCAGCACATACATGCTTTGAGGGTTTTGTTTGCTTATTCTTATCCACGTAGTTGTTGTACATGTGGGTGTGTACACATACAGTTACCCCTAGGTTTCTTAGGATTAGTGATATCTCACTGATAGGTATGAAGAATTTGAGACTGACTGGTTTAGGGCTAGGATTTGTATAACATGGAGAAGAATAACCAGTTGCTAGTTAACTGTAATCAGGTTTTCAATAGTTAAAGTAACTATTTTTATCTGAAGAAATGTCCAATCACTTTTTCTTCATACATACTGCAATCTAACTAGGAAAGAGGATCATAAAACTTTGAAGAATTGCTCTTCCTCTAATCATACTAAGATCTCTCCTTCAAAGGTATATTTGAGATATATTTAGTTTTTGTACCTCACTACACACCCATATCTCACCTCACCCACAGCTTTTCCTTGAGAAGAAAACTTGACCAAAGAAAATAAATCTTCACCCATATGAAGCTAGGATTTGAGACAATATTTAGGAGAAAAATTAAATTATTTTCTTTGAGTCTCCTGTTTAATAAAGAGAGAGAGAGAGAACCCCCTCATTCTGTCTAATTTGTGTCATCAGAGTTAATTTCAATTTTCTTTTCAGACATAATGGATACAGTGGGCAAAGCTTTCAAGACCCTTTTACTTTGCTTGAGTACTGAGATAAGTTTGAGGGTGGGAATCCTACTCTCAAAAATATGAAGCCAGAATGACCTTCATCTTACTATCTAAAATGGAAGGCAGAAATGTAGGTTCAAGAACTGCTGACTTAAAAACACTCTAATCTTTGCCATTGACCCATGTCTAAATGGTTTAAATTGTTCTGTTTCCCCGGTGATTTGCCTTTAGACCCATTATAAGAAAACTGTCTATGAAAAATAAATAAATACAGTATTACCTCACTTATATGTAAAACATAAAAACACTGAACGCACAGAAACAAAGAGTAGAACGGCGGTTGCTCAGGGCTGAGGGGTCGGGGAAATACAGAGACACAGGTCAAAGGGTACAACCTTTCACTTATAAGATAAATAAGGTCCAGGGATCTAAGGTACAGCCTGATGACCGTAGTTAACAGTATGATATTGCTTACTTGAAAGCTGCTATGAGAGTAGAGCTGTAATGGCCTCACCAAGACAAAAACGATGACAAAATGGTACTCATGTGAGGTGAAGGATGTGTTAACTAACCTTAACATGGTAGATATTTTGCAATATACATGTATATCAAATCATCACACTGTATACCTTGCATAACATTATATGTCAATTATATCTGAAAAAAGCTGGGAAAAAAAAATGAAAGAAAACTGTCTGGGTGCTTGTCTTTGGGACCAGCAATAGTGGAGATTCAGTTTAGTTTGTAGAGAGAAGCTAAATCCCCAAGTGAATATGTCAGTGATAGAGGATTCTGAGATGTGAGGAAAGCAGCCTTCATAAAAGGCCCTGAATTAGGGGATGAAAGGAAAATTTATGGAGATAATTTAAACTTGAGAAGGGACACTGCGACTCAGCAGTTACAAGAGAGCCTTGACCATCATCAAAAAATCTAGAAACAATAAATGCTGGAGAGGGTGTGGAGAAAAGGGAACACTCCTGCACTGCTGGTGGGAATGTGAATTGATACAGCCACTATGGAGAACAGTATGGAGGTTCCTTAAAAAACTACACATAGAACTACCATATGACCCAGCAATCCCACTACTGGGCATATAGCCTGAGAAAACCATAATTCAAAAAGAGTCATGTACCACAATGTTCATTGCAGCTCTATTTACAATAGCCCGGAGATGGAAGCAACCTAAGTGTCCATTATTAGATGAATGGATAAAGAAGATGTGGCACATATATACAATGGAATATTACTCAGCCATAAAAAGAAATGAAATTGAGCTATTTGTAATGAGGTGGATAGACCTAGAGTCTGTCATAGAGTTAAGTAAGTCAGAAAGAGAAAGACAAATACCGTATGCTAACACATATATATGGAATTTAAGGAAAAAAATGTCATGAAGAACCTAGGGGTAAGACAGGAATAAAGACACAGACCTACTAGAGAATGGACTTGAGGATATGGGGAGGGGGAAGGGTGAGCTGTGACAAAGCGAGAGAGAGGCATGGACATATATACACTACCAAACGTAAGGTAGATAGCTAGTGGGAAGCAGCCGCATAGCACAGGGATATCAGCTCGGTGCTTTGTGACCGCCTGGAGGGGTGGGATAGGGAGGGTGGGAGGGAGGGAGACGCAAGAGGGAAGAGATATGGGAACATATGTATATGTATAACTGATTCACTTTGTTATAAAGCAAAAACTAACACACCATTGTAAAGCAATTATACTCCAATAAAGATGTTAAAAAAAAAAAAAGAGCGCCTTGACAAGGATAAAGGTAAAAGGTAAAGTAATAAAAGTTTAGAGTGTATATTTTATACCAAGGCATCAGAATAAACTTATTCTACACCAGCTTTCACCTGTGTATGTTTGATTTTTAGGACAGGGAAATAGGTTCTAAGTTGTTAAAATCGGCCAAACACTAGAAATTAATTTTTATTCTGAAATATCAAGAAAAATCTAAGAATTTTTGAAATCCTAAAGTTCAGGAACAGCCTCTGCTGTATTTTTGGCCAGTGCCTGATCACCAAGATTCCATCGTTAGCCCTTTTCTCGTCTTCCTCCTCAGAACTGCTGGGGAAATCCTTTAAGATCTTCAGTGGTTTACATCACTTCAAGCACTACCTGTAGGCTGATGAAATGCAACTTTGTATAGCCAAGTTTTCGCTTTCTGTACAATTTCCCTTTCCACAACTCCAATCTCCTCAAACTCAACACATCTAAAGCTAGACCAGTTTTCTTAAATGCTCACTGATCACTGCTTTCAGCCACTGTACAGTACCACCTGAGATGCACAACTACAATCAGAGGTCATCTCCTAACTACGTATTATGAGGGTAAATTTATTATCTCTCCAGAAATTAACACTATTTCAAGCTTATACTAGGAGTCCATTAAATGGAGAAGTATTAAATGTGTGAAAGAGGAGAAATGGAGGAAGGTGGTCCCACACAATGCCTAAGCAGTGATGGGAATAAAGTGAAGTCACGATTAAGAGAAATAAGAGGCTCTTATTTCTCTTATTCAGAAAGAGGCTCTGAAGGAGTTCAGGGAGACAGAACACATGCACATACGAAAGAACAACCATGTGAAGACACCCTGAGAAGGCGCCATCTATAAGCCCAGGAGAGAGACCTGGACCAGACCCTTCCTGTACAGCCCTCAGTGGAAACCAACCAACTTTGATCTTGAACTTTTAGCCGCCAGAATGGTGAGAAAATAAATTTCTGTGGTTTAAGCCGGGGTCCCCAACCCCTGGGCCATGGACCCGTAGTGGTCCATGGCCTGTTAGGAATGGGGGGACACAGCAGCAGGTGAGGGGCCGGCAAGCAAGCGAAGCTTCATCTGCCGCTCCCCATCTTTGGAAAAACTACCTCACATTACCACCTGAACCATACCCTCCCCTGCCCCACCTGTGGAAAACTGTCTTCCACGAAACCTGTCCCTGGTGCCAAAAATGGTTGGGGACCACTAGTTTAAGCCATACAATCTGTGGCATTTTGTTAGATTAGCCCTAGCAGACTAATGCAGGTTTTATCAGGTAATATTAGTATATGCAGATATTAGGATACAGCATTTAGTATGTCTAGGGGAGAACATCTATAAAATTTTAAAAGCTGGATCTTCTCCTTGCAGAGTAGAATAGAGTTCAGTCTTAAGCCTGTATACATAATCTTGAAGAGGAAAAGCTATCTGAGGAGAGGTGTCTGTTTTCCATCAAGATTTAAATGCAATTATAATAAAACCATGTTTGTTTGCACTAGAGTTAGATGTTTAAACAAGTCAATAAATTTTTGGAAACAGGAAGGAAAGATGCTTTGTTTACTTTTATTTCCACATAATTTTAGTACTGACAAAGAGTGACAGAGTGATAGCCTCAGAGACCACTAAAACCATTTCATTCACAAAATGGGTGCTTTACGAATAAGTCCTCTGCAGACTGCTCCTCTGTCAGGGGTGCGGCTCAGGGTTCAGCAGATGGCCACTGGAGTTTGCAAGCATCTGCTCACTCTCTCTCCTCCTGTCAGTACAGAACCTACTAAAGATAAAGGCTTTCATATAATAATGTTATCTGCTCACCAAGACCATGTTATATCTGGCAAGGACCAGGAAATTGGGTAGTTTTGATGAATGGGATTAAAATAGAGTCAATGTATGAAAACATTTTCACTGAATAATAGAGGCTGTATTCTACAAGAGAGAGTAGCAAATGTAAGCTCATGAACTGACTGATGTTTGAACTGAACTAAAGTAACTCGCAAGTTAAAACACATTTGCATTTACAAAATGAGTTCCGATTTTTAAAAATTCCGAACCTGAAAAAGCCTTAACTTTGTAGTATGTGATTTTTCATATGAAAAACAATCAGACTGAAAATATTAAGCATCTGCTTGGCTCATGGTAAGTAGTTAGTTGTTAGGGTTGGCAACAGTAGAAATAGGATTTCTGCCTCTTGGGACTTCAAACGTTTTAAAACAAGAGACATAGCAAAAAGTAAGAGTAACATAAGAAAAGCATTTATAAATTACCCCTGAGTGGTCTACCCAGTCAGGTGTAAAGATGGTGAGCTAAAAAGTCTCATGGAATAGAAAACAGGTGAATTCTGAGGGACTGGTTGTGACAGGGATGTAGGAAATAGTAGGCATCATTCATTGTGAAAGTATTGTTAAAAGAAGAATGCAGTCAGAATTCCAGGGGTGAGTTCAGACACACTGAAGAGACTAGCCTAGTGGCTTTCGATTCTCTTTAAGACATCTACTGGAATATGTTTTATTACATTTCACCTTGCTTTAATTTCAAATTTACAGATAAGTTGCTTCATGCTCTTCTCACACTCACCAGTTGTGACAGTTTTCTTTTTTTACTTTAAAATTCTCTCTTTCTCCCTGTCTCTGAATGTATGGGGCTCTCTCCTGACATATCTCCATGATTCTTACAGCACTTCTTTAATGTCTGGCAGTACAGGATGGCCCAAGCACGCATCTCACTTTTTCTGGCTCAGCCCTATTACTGGCTACACTCCTTGTTCCCTTTATATGGACAACAGTTCTTCAAAAAAAAAAACTGGGCACCAGGTATATTCATACCTTCTACGCCTTACCAGTGAACAGAAGTCGAAAATGTGCATATCTCTGTATCTATCTACTGATCTGAAGAGCTCTTATTGGTGTCTCTAATTTTATCCAACACATCAGTACACCTTCTAGATATTTTTTTCTTTTTAATAGTTTTAACTCCCTTCCAAAAAGGGAGAAATCTGGTCCTCATTACACATTTGCTCAAACTTAGCAAACAGAAGATATTTCAAAATTGGTAACTTATACCACTAAACAACAAATAAAAAGGAAACCTACGGGCTTCCCTGGTGTCGCAGTGGTTGGGAGTCCGCCTGCCGATGCAGGGGACACGGGTTCGTGGCCCGGTCCGGGAGGATCCCACATGCCACAGAGCGGCTGGGCCCGTGAGCCATGGCCGCTGGGCCTGCGTGTGCAGAGCCTGTGCTCCGCAACGGGAGAGGCCACAACAGTGAGAGGCCCGCGTATCGCAAAAAATAAAAAAAAAAAGGAAACCTACTAACTAGAGTTCAGTATCTATTTACCTTTCTTTTTTATTTCATTGAAATAAAATTTAATTAGAGTGAAATAAGCAAAGCTTAAATGTATAATTTAATGAGTTTTGACAAATGCATATATTGTGAAGGCAGAACATTTCCATCGCCTCAGAAAGTTAATATGTGGCTGTCTTTCATCAATACCTTCACCCTCCACAGGGGTAAACAATGTTGTTATAACTGTTTTTTTCCATCATGGATTGGTTTTGCCTGTTTTAGAATATATTACAAACGGAATCATACAGCATATAATTTTTTGAATTGGGTTCATTTGCCAACATTTTTTGTGAGAAGCATCTTTTTTTTTTTTTTTTTTTTTTTTT